>NC_090650.1:85938687-86238687 GCF_040937935.1 Hyperolius riggenbachi
AGTTGGCCACGGGCCGGAGGACTTTCCGGGGCCAATTGTGGGTGAATGGGGAGAAGAGGACAGCGTGGGAGTGATCAGGCTGGAAGGGGCTGGAAGAACCCCCAGGTATGTATGTTTTTTTTTTCCTGTGGCTCAATCTCAGGTTCTCTTTAAGACAATTTTGTAGAACTAGTGCTACAGTATATGTACCTGCAGTATGCTAATCGCATCATGTCATATGTCAGTCCAAGTACCCTTTAAAGGTACCTGAAGAGTTTGCGTGTGTTACATTTTTTGCCAGTGCTATATCTATGCAAATGAGAAAACTCTCCTAAAAAGTAATTAGCTGTCAAAACATTTGTATCTGGCTGAACAAACACTCCTGATAACAGGATAGTGCTGAAAAGTTCAAAAGAGTATAATTTCTCTGTGAGTGAACTGATTTTAAAGTGGACCTGAACTCAGAACTCCTCTCTGCTCTAAAAGATAAACAACAGCATAATAACCTTTAAACAAAAAAAAATTCCTTTGTTACAGGCGTTACAAATCCTAAGATCAATCTGCACCGTTTCTACTTCCTGATTCGTGGAAGCAGACATATTGTTTACAGCCTGTGCTTTCAAATGGGCTTATCTGCTTATATGCCATAGGCAGTCATGTGACACAGGGGAGAGATCAAATTACAACTAGTGATTAGACACAAATGAGGGGGAATTACACAGGGTAAACTCTCTAAATGCATACAGGGTGCGTTTCTGTTATGTTTTCCTTGTGTCCTGTGCAAGAGTTCAGGTCCACTTTAAGACACATTGGGGTTGATTCACAAAGCTTTTCTGTTGTATTATCTCACATTATTTATTAACTTACAATTTATCTCACCTTAAAAAATAATAAATTAACTCATGATTTCCCTCTCTTTATCTGTTTATCTCATGAATTATCTCTCCTTATTTGTTTAGCTCATGCATTAGCGCTCCTTATAATTAGGGTGAAAAATGAGTACGTTGAGATAATTCATGAGAAAAGCTTTGTGAATCAACTCCCGTGACATCATGGCTGCTGGTTACACTTCCCACTTAAAACGGCAGACCTTCAATTGCAAATAAGACTATGAGACTGCAGGGAAGTTTGATTTACTATCACTTCTACAGACACATGCAATTATCACTTAACCCAGGTTTGTGGATGGATTGGTACCTAAGGTGGTCAGGACAGATTAGTCCCAGGTCTACTAATCTAAACAGCATCTGGTGCCATTCGGATCCTGGACTTGATTTGTTCTACATAAACTGAAAGGCATTTCGCTGTATAATGAAGCCAGTGATATTCTGCAATACATGTGGAGGCATTCAGCTGTCTCTACACAGCACTGCTGTTTCTACAAGCAAATATTGATTCAAGCCTTTTCCCACAGCCTACAGGTGTCTCTGGTACAAGCTGGGTTAATGCTAATCTCAGGCCTGGGAGCAGAATATCATTTTCCTGCACAGCCTCCTATATGCAGCTGATCCAAGTGCCAAGTGTTTAGACCTTTTGTGATAAGGACGGCCATAAAACAAGCATGAAGGAGTTTGGAGGATTAATCTGTTTGCCTGACCTTTGAGCCTTGTTGTAGCTTCCCAGCAAAGAGAGCTTCAAGACGACGTAAATCAATACCATTAATTGATTTTACTACTATATTATTATTAACAAATGTGTTTTATCACATTAACATTACCAACATAGGGCCTGATCCAATTCACTTTTTCTCCTGAGTTTTCTCCTAGGAGATAGTTTTTAATCTTCTGTTTAATTCCTTGTGTATCCGCAGTCTCTGGCCGAGGTGACGTGTGACATGATGAGATAGACATGGGTATGTACAGTGCCAAGCACACAAACAGCTAGGCTGTGTTCCTTTTTTCTTTCTCTGCCTGAAAGAGTTAAACATCAGGGCCCATATGCAATTAACTTTTTCACTTGAGTTTTCTCCTAGGTGATATTTTTAAACTATTCAATAAAATGCCTTTTAAAACCACTTAAAGAGTAACTGTTAGCCCCCAAATTGAAATTTAAATCTGTATTGCAATGTTTTATTTAGTATTTCAGTGAACCAAAAAGCCAATGCAGAACTTTAAAATCAATCTAATTTTTTTACAATGTAACCTTTTTCCCCGCTCCGGACGCAAAGCCGCATATCTGATACTGCTTAGCATGCAGAGCATGCCTATGTCTGCCCGACCCCCCTCTCCCCACCAGGACCAGGTGCCAATATATTCTCCCCAACAAACAGCTGACCGCTCTGACACGGAGAGAGAGCGGCAGCATTTCCAGCGCCGTCACCGCAGAGCAGCCGCCGCCGTGCATCTCTCACATATGATTCTCTCACATGTGACTCGGCGGCGGCTGCTCTGCGGTGACGGCGCTGGAAGTGCTGCCGCTCTGTCTCCGTGTCAGAGCGGTCAGCTGTTTGTTGGGGAAAATATATTGGCACCTGGTCCTGGTGGGGAGAGGGGGTTCGGGCAGACATAGGCATGCTCTGCATGCTAAGCAGTATCAGATATGCGGCTTTGCGTCCGGAGCGGGGAAAAAGGTTACATTGTAAAAAAAATTAGATTGATTTTAAAGTTCTGCATTGGCTTTTTGGTTCACTGAAATACTAAATAAAACATTGCAATACAGATTTAAATTTCAATTTGGGGGCTAACAGTTACTCTTTAAGAACCAGGCCATTTTGCGCTGATCTGTGCAGCGTGGGCTCTCCAGCCCACAGCACAGATCAGCAGACAGCCAGGGCGACCAGACTTCCCCCCTTTTTTCCCCACTAGGGGGATGTCCCGCTGGGGTGGTCTGATCGCCGCCGCCTATTTTTGCCTTGCGGGGGGGGGGCTCCTCATAGCCCCCCTCCGCAGCGATTTTCGGCTTCCCTGTCCTCCCCTCCCTCTTCTCTTTCCCCTGGGCGGTGCAGGACGGAGATCCGTCCTGCGCCGCCTTTGACAGGCTTCAGCCTATCAAACTGCGGCGGTCCCCGGCCAATTAGAGGCCGGGGATCGCCGATCTCCTTTACGGCGCTGCTGCGCAGCAGCGCCGTATGATGTAAACAGCAGGGCTTTCTCCCCCGCGTGTTTACATTTCTCCTGCGAGCCGCGATCGGAGGCTCGCAGGCAGTTCACGGAGACACCCTCCGTGAACTGACATGGAAAGGCCGCTCGAACGAGCAGCCGTTTCCATGTAAAACCACTTAACACCTAGGTCCGCTGATCGGCTGACCGAGGTCGTTAAGTGGTTAAGCCACCAGAAAGCAAGAAAATACTCAAAATTATTTTGACAGTACTTTTTCACCTACTTTTTGGTACTTTATTAGTTGAAAAATGCTTGAAAGTTATTTTAAAACAAAGATGAAAAATTATCTCCTAGGAGAACTGAGGTGAAAAAGTTAGTTGCATATGGGCCCCGGTATGTAAGTGGCAGTTCCTGTTTGAGGCTTGGAACCCACTACAAAACGCTATCGCTAATCGCAATCGCTAGCGTTCTATATGAGCAGTTGTAAGCGATTTTATAAGCGCTTTAGGGAGCGATTTTAGAAAATGTATTCAAAATGCCAGCGGTTGTGTAGCGATTAGCATTTTAAAGTCTGATTGATCCTTTCAATTATTTTTAATTTTGTTACAGTGTACATTAACTTTAAAACGCTAGCAAAATCGCTCCATGCAGGTTTTGATGAGTGATTACACCAGTGATTATATACTTTACATTGAAGCGCAAACGCTAACAAAATGCTGCATGTCCTGCATTTGCGATTTTGCTAATCGCAATCGCTTCTGTGGAATTTGCACCATCCAAGTAAGGCTTAAAAAGAAAGGACTGCGGTCACCTATCCCAGCCATTCTGCTAGCGATCGTTCGCTCCCTCCCGAACAAGCTAGACGAGCTGCTTCTATTGCTTGGCAGTAAACCCACGCTTGGTGGCAACTCCCCGGTACTCTGCTTCACCGAGACTTGGCTGAATGACAACATCCCGGATAACTCCCTTCATCTACCGGGCTTTGATCTCTTTCGGGCAGATCGCAACCAGGCACTCTCGGGGAAAAAGAAGGGCGGAGGTGTATGTTTTTACATCAACTTCACCTGGTGCTCCGACACGACCGTCTTGCAGAAAAGCTGCTCCCCCGACATCGAACTCCTACTGATTAACTGCAGACCTCAGTACTCTCCCAGGGAATTCAACTCCTATGTCGTGGCGGGAGTCTACATCCCCCCGGATGCTGACACCAGCAATGCACTGTGCACACTCAGCGATGCCATCTCAAGGTGGGAGACATCCCTCCCAGACTCCCTCTTCATCATCCTGGGAGATTTCAATAGGGCAAACCTACGCCAAGAGCTGCCCCGCTACAAACAATACATCACCTGCCCCACCAGGAACCAAAACACCCTGGACCACTGTTACACGGTCCTCAAAGACGCGTACAAGGCCATTAGCCGAGCTGCCTTAGGCAGCTCTGATCACCACCTAATCCACATGATCCCCACCTACAGAAGACACCTCGAAACCACAAAGCCACTAGTCATGTCTGTGAAGAAGTGGACAGAGGAGGCGAAGGGGCAACTTCAGGCCTGCTTCGACAGCACTGATTGGTCAGTCCTGGAAGCTCCCTGCCTGGAGGAATGGTCAGAGAATGTCACCTCCTACATTAGATTCTGCGAGGAGACATGCATCCCAGCAACAACCGTCAAGGTCTTCCCGAACAACAAGCCTTGGTTCAACGGAAGGCTACGCAGGCTCCGGAGGGAAAAAGAGGAAGCCCATAAATCTGGAACACCGGAGAGTTTCAGGGAGGCCAGAAACACCTTGAAAAGAGAGTTGAAGGTGGCAAGGAAAGTCTACTCCGACAAGCTGAGTCGCAACCTCCAGTCCAACAATGTCCGGGAGGTCTGGAAAGGCCTAAGGGCAGTCACCAACTTCAAGCCCCCCTCTCAGCACATACTCCCGAGCACTGCACTAGCTGATGATCTCAACAAATTCTATTGCAGGTTCGAGGCCCAACCCACTCAAACGACCACACCCTCACCCATGCATCCACCCCCCCCCCCCTCTCCACACGCTGGTCATACTCCCCCAACACAGGTAACAGTCCAGGAGACCGATGTGCTACGGAACCTCCGGAAGCTAAACACTAGGAAGGCCTCAGGCCTGGATGGCATATCCCCATCCTGTCTAAAAACATGTGCGGGCCAGTTAGCCCCGGTCCTCACTTCCATCTTTAACAGATCCCTGGAGCTGGGCAAAGTTCCCTCCTGCTTCAAAAAAAGCCGACATCATCCCGGTCCCCAAGAAGCCAGGAGTCACGGACCTTAACAACTTCAGACCAGTCGCCCTAAGCCCGATTATCATGAAGACCTTCGAGAGACTGGTTCTCTCCTACCTGAAGCTTCACACTGCCACCCTATTGGATCCTCTACAATTTGCGTATAGGGGAAACCGGTCTGTGGAAGACGCCATTAATATCTGCCTTGCACATATCACTGAACACCTGGATAAACCGAAGACCTACGCTAGGATCCTCCTCCTGGACTTCAGTTCCGCGTTCAACACCATCTGCCCAAACATTCTGCACGACGACCTGGAACGGCTCGGTGTCGACCCAACCCTTTGCACCTGGATCAAGGACTTCCTTACGAACAGGACACAGCTAGTGAGACTCGGAGACTGCTCCTCCAGTGTAAGAACCACAAACACAGGCGCCCCGCAAGGGTGTGTACTGTCACCGATGCTCTTCACCCTGTATACAAACAGCTGCACCTCCTTCGCAGACACCGTCAAGGTCATTAAGTTTGCGGATGATACCACCATCATAGGACTCATTGGTGATAAAGCGGAGCTGGAATATCACAGCGAGATCGAACGGATTCTCAGATGGTGCTCTGACAACAAACTTGTACTAAACACAGCAAAAACGGTGGAACTGATAGTGGACTTCAGAAGGAATGCCCCACCACCCAGCCCGGTCATCATTGACGGTACCGAAGTCACCAGGGTACATAGCGCACGGCTACTAGGCACCACCATCACGGAGAACTTGAGATGGGACGAAAATACCTCTACAACCCAAAAGAAGGCCCAGCAGAGACTGTTCTTCCTGAGGCAACTGAGGAAGTTTGGAATGCCCAGGGAGCTACTGACCAGTTTTTATACGGCGACCATTGAATCTGTCCTTTGCTCCTCCATCATTGTCTGGTACTCGGGGGCAAATGCAAAAGACAGGCTCAAACTCCAGAGAGTCATCAATGTGGCTGAGAAGATCATTGGATCGCCCCTGCCACCCTTGGACCTTCTACACACATCCAGAATGAGGTCCAGGGCAAATAGAATCACACTCGACCCCTCCCACCCTCGCAATCACTTCTTCAGTCCCCTTCGCTCGGGACGTCGCTATAGGTCCATATACACCAAAACCACCAGGCGTAGGAACACATTCTTCCCTCAAGCGATCACTCTCCTCAACTCAGACCCTCTCCCCAATGTCATCTCCTAAGCCCCTTCAGCACCTCGGGGCACTGGAGTACGAACGCGCGCCCATAGGCCGACATGTTCATCTTTGCATAATATGGGACAACCGCTCTATGTGTCATTTACTCTGTCTTATACATTTATAAATTGTACTATGTGTAGTGTTACTCGCACTGTTTGTCACTTGCCAACATGCCTTGTGTCCACAAATAATTCTGGGTGCGGCGCCTGTCGCACTTGGCGAATAAAGTAATTCTGATTCTGATTTACATTGGCAGAGCGTTTAGGGAAATCGCTAGCGATTTCTCACACTCCCTAAATGCTCAAAAAATCGCTCTAGTGGGTTCCAGCCCTGAGTCAGGACTGGGTAAGACACTACAGTGTGACCCTCACTGATACAATATTACAAGTATAAAACACTTTCCTAGCAGAAAATTGCTTCTGAGAGCAGGAAAGAGATAAAAAGGGTCAATGGTTCATAGATTTTAGCTCTGGCATACTTCGATTAATGTGTCATTAAGCAAAAACAATAAAACAGTAAAAATGTAAAAAAAATAGATTTAAATATAAAATAAAACTGTGGGATATCTTAAAAAGTCATTTTAGGAGAAGGGAGATAGATACAATTGTTTATTTCATTAGTTTATTTTCACCTCGGGTGTCCTTTAAGGACCAGACACTGCTGGTACCACAAAACTTCGCTTACTGACGAATAGCTGCACATACCCACACTTGCCAGTCATGCTGTTCTTCCATCGCCACAGGCCCCTCTCTCTGCTGTCGCTATGACGGCAGAGCTCTGTGCGCCGGTCAGGAGCCGCGTTCATTGTCTCCTGACCCTTTCCATCAATGTAAGCCAATGGGGTTGGCTCACAGTGATCACGCGGTCAGGAGCCAATGAATGCGACTCCTGACCGGCTCACAGAGCTCTGCCGTCATATAGACAGCAGGCCGAATGAACTGCGACGGGGAGAGAGCGACACAATCAGCGGTCCATAGTCATTTCAATAAAGCCTTTTACACATGCTAGACAAGACTATATTGTGCCTTTCTCCTGGCAGACTCAAAGCTGCAGCCACTTCGGAATCTTTGCCCAAAGCCTCCTTACTGTGCTATGTACTGGCTCGATCTGGGATTCGAACCCTGGTCAAAGCCTCAAATCCCACATCAAAGGCCAAAGCCTTACCAGTACGCTATCCAGATGCTTCTTGGCTGAGGCCACTCATTGGGACCGTCTTTGCTAACATTCTAGCATGTGTATGGGAGCCTCAATGCATCACAGAGAGATCCAGTGTTTAGGATTAATCAGGCCCTAGTTTTCAGCCAAACCTCTCTCTTCCCCATAGGACAGTATGTGTAGCTTGACTGAGCTGAGCAGGTATACCGTAATCTGCAAGACCATTGGCTGCAACCATTATGAGAAATATGGCTGATAAACACTAATGTCGGTACAGGTTTGTATGCTTGTCATCACCTGCCCTTTGCGTGTTGCATGTAAGTAAGCATTTTGGCTGAAAAAGAGGACTGCAAATTTTCAATTGACATCCAATTGGAAAAATGATCTGAACTCTAATCGGAATTTTGAAGAAATTGCATATATGTGTATGCTAGCTTTCTTCTACAGGCGATCGATGTCAGATCTGAATATCGATCTGATCACTCGCTAGAATAGGATCTGAAGTAAAAATTGTATAACATGCTTTATAGTGGAAGCCATGTGCACATGGTTAAACATGTTAAACATGAGCAGGTGGGACTTGTAGTCGCAGGAAGTACTGTAGGTGGTGAGCAAATCCTCTTTCTTGAGACAGGAAGCTAGAGGTAGCAGAGGTCTTAAGGGCACATTTCCACTAGCAATCGCAATCACAAATGCCAGCGATTGCGATTTTCATTAATTTTGTTATGCTAGCGATTTGTGATTTTGCGATTCAGCTGTGTAGTGGAAAAGGACCCTAAGAGTGTATGGATAGGTGCACAGCTGCAGGCAAGCAGAGCCTAGCAATGAATTTTTCAGTTTGAATACATCCGTTTTAAACGTAATCCATATTAGTTACGCTAATCAACATATTTGTGGATAATCTGCCTTGTTCAGTCTTGCTGGACTTTTAAGTAAGGTTGGCGCAAATGAGACTTATGTTAGCCACCCTCAGATGAGCCCCTGTATGGTCATAGACTAAACAGAATATATTGTTATATAGGAATTCAGCAATCTTGCCTGAAGGATAGCATGATCTGGGGGGTCACACACAAGCTTCTAGTACTGAGAGCTCTGCTTGTTCCAGAAACAGTGGTGAATTCTGCATAGATTTCCCAGAACAGAACTACGTACCGTATACAGAAAACATTTCTATTCAGAATACAGCTGTAGCAACAGTAACAGTGAGTACAGTGTACAAAGTGTATCTGACCAATGTCTAGGAGCCCATAAACAGACAGATTTCAATATACACTTTACCTCACATTGGGGTATATTCATTAAAGAGAGCCTGAGGTGGGCTCAAAAAATGAAAAAAAAGTAGGCTACCTAATCCGCGGTGCTGGGATCGCTCGAGCACCCAAATTTTGGGCTGAAATCGGTCGAAAGCATTGATCGGGCTCGATCGGGCAGTATCAAGTCACCAAGTCTCCAACTGTCCCCTCCGTAGCGGCCATCTGCCGGGGCAGGCAGCTTCTGCGCATGCACGCACTCACTCCTTGCCGCAGGAGCGCGACCACACAGAAGCATGCGCAGAATGCATGCAGAACCATGCGCAGGAGCCACCAATCTGGGTCAGCCGCTAGGGAGGGGACAGCAGGAGGCTTGGTGACTGTGGAACTGCAGCGAGGGACACAGATACTGCTAGGGGCTGGAGGAAGCCACAGGTAAGTAAAGATGCATTTTGGTCTCATGTGACTTTTAACAGGAAATAATTTTGTAAGCCTTCATATCCTTCTCACTTCCTGTTTTTGAATTTTTAAAGAATACGGGATGAGCAGGAGGGGTGTTTAGGAGGCTCTCCTCATGCCCTCTGCTCCCTCTGTTCTCCTCCGTCCCCCGCCGTTAAAGAGAACCCAAGGCAGTTCCTTGGAGGGAAGATGGGACACAGAGGCATGTTCTCTGTCTCATGACATGCCTCTGTGTCCCCCCCCCCACCGCCGCTCTCTGCCCCCACTCCCCCCCCCCACCGCTGCACTATCACCCCTCCCCAGAATAGCGACTATATTTGTCTCTGTGTCGGAGGGTAAAAAGTGGAGAGGGATTCCCTGCTCAAAACGCCCACTAGGGGCATTCCTGTAGGCTTTCCAGAGCTGCCATTGGGCAGCTCTTTCTCCCTGCAGCTCCCCCGTTTTCCTGCAAGCTGCTGTGAGAGCGAGATCTCTCTACTTCCAGCTTCGTGACCCAGAGATCATGAAAGTGAAAGTGGGGCAGTGTGGCTCACAGGAGCGGCGGTTTTGGCGGCTACCTGATCCGCACGGATCAGGTAGCATAGTTTTTTTTTCATTTTATGAGCCCACCTCGAGCTCTCTTTAAGGCCTTATGTCCCCCTGAACATACTTCTGGCCCAGGAGGGTGGGTGCGCACTGCACAGGCACTGCCTGGTGACACGACATGCGTCCTTATTCACGCGCCCGCCGCAACCGGAAGCGCTCTGTGCATGCGCACTATGTAGTTGTGACAGGGATGGAGATGAATGGCAGGCATGCTCCCCCTCTTTTGATTTTTTAAAAAGGCTAAGGGCTGGAACCCACTACAGCGATTTTTTGAGCGCTTGGTGTCACAGGAGCCCTAGTGGTCAGACCGCAAATTGCCTTCCAATCGGTTTCAGCACACAGACCATGCAAGCTTTGGTCGCGATCTTTGCGCAGAAACAGACAGAAATTTGGGCAGCAGCCCGATCAGAAGGGAGCCTGTGAGGTACGGTAATTACAACTTTACACACTATTTCAGGGTATCTGCCACCACCACTGGTATGGGCCAGTGGACCCAACTGACTGACTAGTCCTGCAAATAAAAACGGTTAAACACACTTTATTCTGTCTAGATATCAACAATAGTAGCGTCTCTTCAGAGACCTGAGTCCAGTTTCTGTGTATGCTGAATTATAGGGTAGCAGAACAGTGAATGACTTTGATGAAGTCTTTATTCACGGCAATATAAATAATTAATATATACAGAAAATTATTAAAATCAACAATTATTGAGACATGAGATAACACAGTATGAAAATAAAGGGGAGAAAAAACGGATACTTAGAGTTCATGGAGAGGTGTCCTTTTGTGGGAAAACTTGTAAAGTTCTTGGTTTCAATCAAAGTTCAGAGTTCAGACCAGGTGGATGCCAGCATATCCTCAAGCTGGCACAGATGTGATCAACATGGAGTTTCAGGGTGGAGGACACTGAGTTTGCCTCCTCTGCCATTCTTATGCCCCTGATCCAGTAGGAGGGAGTGAGGGCGGGAGCCACACACCCCCTTAGAATATGAGATGAGTCCTCCCCTTGTCCTGGGGACCAGAAATCATATCTAACCATATATGGGCTCTATCTCACAGAACCGTACAGGTCAGGGCAGATTTACTAACATTTTCAGGTCTGTCTCAATTTACCCAGCAGCCTGATACCAAACATGAGGGGTGGGACCCCTGTGGTATCATCAGGGCACTTTCGAACTGCCTAGCTGGCAGTCTTTAATTCAGAATGTTCCGAAACATTCTCAGAACCAGCGCCAGACAGGGCCAATCCTGCTCTGTTAGTTTGGAGGGTCTGCCAGCCTGGCAACACAGAAAATATGACACATATAGCAGTTTATGAAATATGAGATACATCTGGGATTTACAGCAGGTCATCCCCAGGCAAAAGGATCTTTGAAGTTTGGGGCAGCAAGCTACGTGTCAGCTCCCCTGCTGGGAGGAGAGCCAGAATGTCTGACTTTTCCCCAACTATATTGTTTCTGTCATCGTGTTTATCACCTACAGGTATATCTGATGGATGGGCCATCAGCACAACTTGAAGCCAGGGACACTCTGCAGCAGGCTAGTGCCTTTTGGTGGAAGGAGGGAAAGAGAGAAAAAAAAAAAAAGAAAAACCAGGAATGTCAGTTCTGTTCGCTGCAATGACCAGCAGATCTGACCAAGAAATCGGAAAAACCGACGGCGAATCTTCCAGATTCGCCTACCTTCCTCCCGGCTGTTCCGTGACAGCTGGGAGAAAGGGAAACTCCAGGTTGCTACAGGTAGCCCCTACACAACCAATCCAGATTCTATTGATCTGAACCGCAATCGATGCAGAAAATCGAGTGCGATTTTCTTCACGGGCGGTTCCAGGACGCGTCAGCGGCCCTGCAACCGTCCGTGACACTTAGGGAGCTCTTTGAATCGCTAGAGCTTTCCCTAAACGCTCTGCCAATGTAAATAACTTTAACAAATTCCACAGTAGCGATTGCGATTAGCAAAATAGCAATCGCAGGATATGCAGCATTTTGAAAGCATTTGCGCTTCAATGTAATGTACTGAAGCGCTGGCAAATCGCTCATGAATCGCTACACATAGCGATTTGAGTGCGATTGCAAACTGTAAATAAAATTATGATACATTGAAAGGACCAATCAGAATTAAAGACAAAAATCGCAAATCACTACACAATTGCTGGCAAAAAGCTTACACTTTTTAAAATCAATCCCAAAAGCACCGGAAAACGATCATGAAATCGCATACAAATCGCTTATTAAAAATGCTAGCGATTGTACTAGCGATTTGCGATTTGTAGTGGGTTCCAGGCCTAAGATATCCTTTAAAGCCGTTCATGTTTTTCTCTGCAGCTAATAGTATGTATAATGGATGTTTTGCATGCTGGTGACTAATTATTTGAATCTATCCATTTATCTAGATATCTGACATATTTTCAGTCTTTCAGATGCTATAAATTTAGCAGCCAGCTTCTCTCTCCGCCAAAGGTATGGTGCTTGAATTAGTGCCTGCACGACTCAGCCATCCTCGCAGAATGCGAACGAAAATTGCTTGGTGACATGCAGAAAGGAAGCTGTGCAAAGCTGTCTCAGACACAGAGCCAACATTAACCAGCAGTCTGCCTGTTACAAGGAATAGAAGGAAAAATGTAGACGCAGCAGACTGAGTTATAGCTTGTGCAGGCAGGGCGGGAGGAACTGCAGGGTGCCAGGAGTCCAGGACAAAAAGACCAGCTAAGCTTTACACACTGAAACCCAGCTAGTCTTGATGTTGTATATGAAGGCTAGGGGAATCAAATTCTTTATAACAGTTTATATAAAAACCTAGCACTGTGCTATCAGGTCCATTTGAAGCAATGAGCAAAAAAATATCCTAATGTGATTTGTTCCACTAGTCCAAAAAGGAAAGAACTCCACCCAATCAAGGCCAGATCATCCAGGCACGTAGATGGCAGTTAGTTAATTGAAACAGATCTTTAGCTAGAAACTTTTATCGATTAAAGGTAGCCATACATCAAGCTATGATTCGACCAACAGAGAAATCAAATCTGATTAGAGAGAGATCTGTGAGCTGCCCAATACACCGCAGGCCAATTCCCTATCGATTTCATGCTGAAATCAATCAGGTATCGGCCTTGTGATACAGCATCTGCTGCCTCACCGGTCCAATGCTGCCTCCCCCAAGTCAAATGTATCCCCCAACGATGCCCAGTGCACTGTACTTTACCTGTCTGTGTCTGCCGCTGGCCCCGGGCTCCGTCCTCCATCCATACATTCGGCCCATGTGGTTGCCTGAGTAACGTGGGCATGTGCGTGACGTCACACGCGTACACGTGTACACAGGCAACCACGTGTGGGGCGAGTGAATGGATAGAGCCTGGAGACAGCTGGGGACACAGACAGATAAAGTAGCCAACAAAGGGCCTGAGTCACAAAGCGGTGCAAACTTTTTCGCGGACTTTTGCGCGCAATTTTCCGCGATTCGCACGATCGCGGCGAATTGCGCGCGCAAAAGTCCGCGAAAAAGTTTGCACCGCTTTGTGAATCAGGCCCAAAATCTTCCCCAGGGTCCCCTATCACTGATGAAAGTCCCAGGTACTTCTTATAATTGTTATTCTGTCTAGCACTGGGCACCGGGAGGACTTATTTGACATTGGGGGAGGGGAGGGGGCAGCGTCCGGGATGCATTGCATTTGTCGCTTTTGCCAATATCACTCACCGTTACCGCCATGCCCCCTATCGGCTACGACGGCCCAAAAACTTGCAGCAGGTCTGAAAATGGTGCATCGTCAATCAGGCATGCTTTTGGCGGCACCGATAATGATTGAATCAGATGGTCGATTGGCCGCCAAGTCAATACATGTATGCCCACCTTTGGTGTACAGTTTTTTCCATTTCTTAGTCAGTAGAGATCTTCTTGGCGGTAAAATATTATCATCATCCTGATTCAGGACATCTTGTGTTAGAATTGGTGCTTATAACTTCTGGTTGAACTCGATGGACGTATGTCTTTTTTCAACCCAAATAACTATGTAACTATGTACTAGGAAGCAATTTCCACCCAAACAGGAAGGGAAATAGAGGTACAGCTAGTTTATTATACTGTATTTCTGAGATTAGAAGAGATGAAGTGTTGTACATGGAAGAGGGCAGCACATGGAAGAGGGGAAATGTTGTAAATGGAAGGGGGCAGCACATGAGGGGGGAAGTGTTGTATATAAAAGGGGGCAGCACATGGAAGAGGGGAAGTGTTGTATATGGAAGGGGCTGCACATGGAAGAGGGGAAGTGTTGTATATGGAAGAGGGCAGCACATGGAAGAGGGGAAGTGTTGTATATGGAAGAGGGGCAGCCCATGGAAGAGGGGAAGTGTTGTATATGGAAGAGGGGCAGCACATGGAAGAGGGGAAGTGTTGTATATGGAAGGGGGCAGCACATGGAAGAGGGGAAGTGTTGTATATGGAAGGGGGCAGCACATGGAAGAGGGGAAGTGTTGTATATGGAAGAGGGGCAGCACAAGAGGGGGGGGAGTGTTGTATATGGAAGAGGGGCAGCACATGGAAGAGGGGAAGTGTTGTATATGGAAGGGGGCAGCACATGGAAGAGGGGAAGTGTTGTATATGGAAGGGGGCAGCACATGGAAGAGGGGAAGTGTTGTATATGGAAGGGGGCAGCACATGAGGGGGGGAAGTGTTGTATATGAAAGAGGGGAAGTGTTGTATATGGAAGGGGGCAGCCCATGGAAGAGGGGAAATGTTGTATATGGAATGGGGCAGCGCATGGAGGAGGGGAAGTGTTGTATATGAAAGGGGGCAGCGCATGGAGGAGGGGACGTGTGTTGTATTTGGAAGAGGGGAAGTGTTGAATATGGAAGGGGGCAGCACATGGAAGAGGGAAAGTGTTGTATATGGAAGGGGGCAGCCCTTGGAAGAGGGGAAGTGTTGAATATGGAAGAGGGCAGCACATGGAAGAGGGGAAGTGTTGTATATGGAAGAGGGCAGCACATAGAAGAGGGGAAGTGTTGTATATGGAAGGGGGCAGCACATGGAAGAGGGGAAGTGTTGTATATGAAAGGGGGCAGCGCATGGAGGAGGGGACGTGTGTTGTATTTGGAAGAGGGGAAGTGTTGAATATGGAAGGGGGCAGCACATGGAAGAGGGAAAGTGTTGTATATGGAAGGGGGCAGCCCTTGGAAGAGGGGAAGTGTTGAATATGGAAGAGGGCAGCACATGGAAGAGGGGAAGTGTTGTATATGGAAGGGGGCAGCCCGTGGAAGAGGGGAAGTGTTGAATATGGAAGAGGGCAGCACATAGAAGAGGGGAAGTGTTGTATATGGAAGGGGGCAGCACATGGAAGAGGGGAAGTGTTGTATATGGAAGGGGCAGCACATGGAAGATGGGAAGTGTTGTATATGGAAGGGGGCAGCCCATGGAAGAGGGGAAGTGTTGTATATGGAAGGGGGCAGCACATGAGGGGGGGGAAGTGTTGTATATGAAAGAGGGGAAGTGTTGTATATGGAAGGGGGCAGCCCATGGAAGAGGGGAAATGTTGTATATGGAATGGGGCAGCGCATGGAGGAGGGGAAGTGTTGTATATGAAAGGGGGCAGCGCATGGAGGAGGGGACGTGTGTTGTATTTGGAAGAGGGGAAGTGTTGAATATGGAAGGGGGCAGCACATGGAAGAGGGAAAGTGTTGTATATGGAAGGGGACAGCCCTTGGAAGAGGGGAAGTGTTGAATATGGAAGAGGGCAGCACATGGAAGAGGGGAAGTGTTGTATATGGAAGGGGGCAGCCCATGGAAGAGGGAAAGTGTTGAATATAGAAGAAGGCAGCACATGGAAGAGGGGAAGTGTTGTATATGGAAGGGGCAGCACATGGAAGATGGGAAGTGTTGTATATGGAAGGGGGCAGCCCATGGAAGAGGGGAAGTGTTGTATATGGAAGGGGGCAGCACATGGAAGAGAGGGAAGTGTTGTATATGGAAGGGGGCAGCCCATGGAAGAGGGGAAGTGTTGTATATGGAAGGGGGCAGCCCATGGAAGAGGGGAAGTGTTGTATATGGAAGGGGGCAGCCCATGGAAGAGGGGAAGTGTTGTATATGGAAGGGGGCAGCCCATGGAAGATGGGAAGTGTTGTATATGAAAGGGGGCAGCGCATGGAGGAGGGAAGTGTGTTGTATATGGAAGGGGGCAGCACTTGGAAGAGGGGAAGTGTTGAATATGGAAGGGGGCAGCACATGGAAGAGGGGAAGTGTTGTATATGGAAGGGGGCAGCACATGGAAGAGGGGAAGTGTTGTATATGGAAGGGGGGCAGCCCATGGAAGAGGGGAAGTGTTGTATATGGAAGAGTGCCTTTCACATTTCTGCATTGATATCTCAGCCGACAGATTGTTCTCTAATTGGATCGTGCTTTACACATTGGGATATGCTACACCTGCGTAGCTGGCTTTGGGCAATGCTGAAATGAATAAGCAAACCGTATTAATCGATGGCAAGAAATCAGAGAGTCACTGAACTATCATATGCACACTGCTCTTTGCATAGTCTTACTGAGTGATTCTGAATGTGTTGCAGAAACAGAAATAGTTATGGAGCAGGCAGCCTGGCTTGCTTCCAGATTGGTTTAACTGTATAGTGTAATTCCCAGGCTGGCTGCCTGTCTCAAGCATTGGATTGCTAGGCATGACTTAATGAAACTTGCCATTTAACAGATATATCTTTGAAAGCAAACCTGAGTTGACAGTTATTTAACTAACCTAACCCCCATGAGTGAAAGCTGGCACCATAAAGTGCCGACACATATAATTACTTTCCGTCACGGCCGCCCACAACAGCCCCATGGAGCCAGCAGTCACCAGTGTACAACCAGGGACTGCTGCTGCATCCCCAAACAACACAGTTATCCGTAACAACCAATCAGGTGCTAGCTTTCAGCAGCTGGCTTCCCTAGAATCTGCTTTGCAGTATGGCGTATGAGTGCCCACTACACAACACAACATAACCTATCCTTTACTCAGTGCATCTTTCTCACTAATACACTTTGTTTCTATGTTACGCTTAAAGGGGCACTACAGCGAAAAAACTGTAAAATTTAAAATATGCGCAAACATATACAAATAAGAAGTACATTTTTTCCAGAGTAAAATGAGCCATAAATTACCTTTCTCCTATGTTGCTGTCACTCACAGTAAGTAGTAGAAATCTAACAGAAGTGACAGGTTTTGGACTAGTCCGTCTCTTTATAGGGGATTCTCAGGGATATATTTATTTTCAAAAGCACTTAGTGAATGGCAGTTGCTCTGTCCAACTGCCAAAAAAACTGTATAGCAAGCATGGAATCTGGCCAGCATCATTGTTTAAATCCTTTTTAGGGAATGTCTTTATAAAGAATAAAAGCCTTGCTGAGAATCCCCTATGAAGAGATGGACTAGTCCAAAACCACTTCTGTCAGATTTCTACTGCCTACTGTAAGTGACAGCAACATAGGAGAAAAGTAATGTATGGTTCATTTTACTCTGGAAGAAACGTACTTCTTGTTTTTATATGTTTGCACATATTTAAAATTTTACAGTTTTTCGTTGTAGTGCCCCTTTAAGAGCCAACAATACTCTACTGCTACTCTTAATAGCTAATTAGCTCCAACCTGCTACTTTCATGATTCTGTGAGACAGAATAACAATTATAATAAGTACCTGGGACTTTCATCAGTGAGGTAATATTATGATAGGGGACTCTGGGGAAGATTTTGTTGGCTTGTTGGCTATAGACAATCCTTAAAAAAATGTGTACGCGATATCAACCTCTAATAAACCATCTCATATGCTCATCTCACCTTAAATAAATATGCCAATATGGAAACAAGTTATAAGGGAGCCATAAGCTTTTAGGATGAAAAATATTTATTTGTTAATTACCAACAATTGTTCAAATAGAAAACACCATCAAGATACACCCCCCCACCCCCCCCCCCCCCCCCACACACACACACACACACACTAAAAACAAAAGGCAATGCACAGAGGCCTCTAGCAAAAACAGTCCACAGTGGGAGAGTCACTGTTTGTGCTAGAGGTCTCTATGCATTGCCTTTTGTTTTTAGTAGGGGTTTTTATCTTGATGGTGTTTTCTATTTGAACAATTGTTGGTAATTAACAAACAGGGCCGGTTCAAGGGGCCCTGTGGCAAACTTCAGGGGCCCTGCTGCAAGGATATTAGCAGCCATAATTACCTTATGCCTGGCGGGTGAGCGGGCTGGCAGCGGCTGCACTCTGAGACACACTGTTTCCCTCCTTCTCTATGACCCGGCGTATGTTTACACATGACGCACCGGGTCATAGAGAAGGAGGGGAACAGCGTGTCTCCGAGTGCAGCCACTGCCCACCCGCTCACCCGCCAGGCATAAGGTAATTATGGCTGCTAATCTACGTGCAGCAAGGCCCCGGGGAGCAGTGCGAGTGGGGGCAGGGGGGGAAGAAAATATAGCAGGGTCGGCGCTGCTGGGGCCTCAGCAGAGGTCGGGACCCCGGGGCAAATGCCCCCTTTACCTCTATGGTAGCACCGGCCCTGTTAATAAATAAATATTTTTCATACTTATAGCTTATGGCTCCCTTATAACTTGTTTTCATATAGACCAGTGGTCCTCAAACTAAGGCCCGCAGACTGAATTGACTGAAGCTTTGACGGGCCGTCAAGGCTTTTCCACTGCCCCCCCCCAAACACAAAATGTATAACTTATAGATGTGGCCCACTGTACCTTTAAATATCGGCTACCTACATATAGAATCAGGGTCGGACTGGGACACTAAGGGCCCACCAAGGAAGTTTCAGCCTGGGCCCCCCCCCCCCCCCCGATCCCCTCCTCCTCGCCGCCACCCCCCCCCCCCCCCCATTTTAGGCTCACATACACATGTACTCTAGAAATTTTGCATGAGTTTATGGTAGGGAAAAGATTGTGAGCACTTCTGAGGACAGTCTCCAATAGGGATATGTCCACATGCGCCGCAGCGAAAGTAAATGGGTGTCACCACGCACTGGAACATCGGCGTGGTCACGATGAGTCATGGGCAGACTTAAAAAAAAAAAAAAACACAACATAAGTAGCGGTGTTATTCACAGAGATTAGGTCCGACCAGATACATTTTAGATAAAATATTCAAGTAGTTACATGCCTCATGATAATTCATCAAGTAGTCAAATCGCAGCAGATTTTCCGACAAAATGCAATCAGGTTGGCGGCTGATACCCCCACAAAATGCAATCAGATTGGCGGCAGATACCCCCCAAAATGCAATCAGGTTGGTGCCAGATACCCCCCCCAAAAGTGGGCAGCAGTGACCAGAAAATCGTAATGTGGGCAGCAGACACCTGAAAATCGCAATGTGGGCAGCAGTGACCAGAAAATCGTACTGTGGGCAGCAGACACCAGAAAATCGTAATGTGGGCAGCAGACACCTGAAAATCGCAATGTGGGCAGCAGTCACCAGAAAAGCGTAATGTGGGCAGCAGACACCTGAAAATCGTAATGTGGGCAGCAGACACCAGAAAATCGCAATGTAGGCAGCAGTGACCAGAAAATCGTAATGTGGGCAGCAGTCACCAGAAAATCATAATGTGGGCAGCAGACACCTGAAAATCGTAATGTGGGCAGCAGACACCTGAAAATCACAATGTGGGCAGCAGACACCTGAAAATCGTAATGTGGGCAGCAGACACCTGAAAATCGTAATGTGGGCAGCAGACACCTGAAAATCGTAATGTGGGCAGCAGTCACCAGAAAATCATAATGTGGGCAGCAGACACCTGAAAATCGTAATGTGGGCAGCAGACACCAGAAAATCACAATGTGGGCAGCAGACACCTGAAAATCGTAATGTGGGCAGCAGACACCTGAAAATCACAATGTGGGCAGCAGACACCAGAAAAATCACAATGTGGGCAGCAGACACCTGAAAATCGTAATGTGGGCAGCAGACACCTGAAAATCGTAATGTGGGCAGCAGACACCTGAAAATCGCAATGTGGGCAGCATACACCAGAAAATCGCAATGTGGGCAGCAGACACCTGAAAATCGTAATGTGGGCAGCAGACACCTGAAAATCGTAATGTGGGCAGCAGTCACCAGAAAATCATAATGTAGGCAGCAGACACCTGAAAATCGTAATGTGGGCAGCAGACACCTGAAAATCGTAATGTGGGCAGCAGACACCTGAAAATCGTAATGTGGGCAGCAGACACCTGAAAATCGTAATGTGGGCAGCAGACACCTGAAAATCGTAATGTGGGCAGCAGACACCTGAAAATCGTAATGTGGGCAGCAGTCACCAGAAAATCATAATGTAGGCAGCAGACACCTGAAAATCGTAATGTGGGGAGCAGACACCTGAAAATCGCAATGTGGGCAGCAGTGACCAGAAAATCGTAATGTGGGCAGCAGTGACCAGAAACCCCCCTCCCTCACCTAGGGGCCCCCCCTCCAGAATTGCAGCCAGCGGCAAATAATCACTTACCAGCATGACGGAGATGAGATCCGTAGCTCTGCGTGCCGCTGGCTGGTCTGCTCTCTGCTTCCTGAACTGACTGTCCAATCACGCTCTCGCAGTACTTCCTGCGAGAGCGTGATTGGACAGTCAGTTCAGGAACCAGAGCAGACCAGCCAGCGGCACGCAGAGCTACGGATCTCATCTCCGTAACTCATGCCGTTAAGTGATTCTTCCCCGCTGGCTGCAATTCTGGAGAGGGGGGGGAGCGCGGAAGGGGGGCCCCTAGGTGAGGGAGGGGGGGGGAGGCTTCCGCCCCTCCCCGCCGATCTGTGCACAATGTCCCCCCTTCCTGCGCTTAGCCCCCCTCCTTTTTAGCACTGGGGCCCCCAGGAGGCGAGACGGCCGGGGCCCACCGATGGGACCATCGGTGGTTCGGTGGGCCTGTCCGAGGCTGTATAGAATAGCAATGCTGGCATCACCCATCCACATACTGTAGAAGCCAGCGAGCAGTAATTTGAATTCTGCATCAGGTGTCATTGTCCAACTGGAAATCAGGTTGTCACCTGAGTATGCTTCACTGAATGGCTGCTGCTGGGAGTTGTCCTCCAGACATGATTAGGGGGAATCAATATCTAGATTCAATGTAATGTTTTTTCAACATCATTTTATGTATGTTTCGGCCCCCCAGCAGTCTGAAGTATGTTGACCCAAGGGCCGAAAAAGTTTGGGGACCTCTGATATAGACGATCCTTTTTGCTGCTGCAGGAGGCAAGTAGGATTCTTACAGATCTGAAAAGTTACCAAAAATGTGTTTCTTGTTGCAGTGTGCATCCTTCTTTTGGTGACATCCTCATGTTATGTATTCGATAACTGTCAGGAAGTGGAAGGGAAATCACAGGAAGGGGAGGTCACACAAAAATGAGATAATAAAGCTTCAAGTATATTTAGGCTGAAATCTAGTAGACTACACAGCATTTTATGACCAGTGTTTTTTGGATGGCGGTTAAAAGATCTAATCTAATTCTCAATAATAATCCCTGTCTTTGTGTTCGTCTGTGTCCGTGCCAGCATGAATGGTGCGCATGCGTGGCACTCAGCCATGGGCGGACTTTGGGTAGAGGTCATGACCGGGCACGTGCGGCCCTGCGAGCATGTGGGCCAGAGCCGTACGTGGGTTGTTGTTGTGCATGTGGTCGCCAGTTCTCTAGCGCCGTTGTTAAAGAGACACTGAAGCGAAAAAAAAATATAATATAATGAATTGGTTGTGTACTATGAATAATTACTAGAAGATTAGCAGCAAAGAAAATATTCTCATATTTTTATTTTCAGATATATAGTGTTTTTTCTAACATTGCATCATTCTCTAATATGTGCAGATTACACAACACTCTGCATTCAAAATGATTCTTTCAGAGCAGTCTGTGAACTAATGACCTCTCCTCTGGCAGATAAAAAGAAAACTGTTCACTTACAGTTGAGATAATAAAAGTCAGAAAACAGCCCTCTCCACGACTTTGAAAGTCGTAGAGATTAATGGCTTTTTTGCATAGAGATAACAACTGGAGTTTCTTAACTCTTCCTGTACTGGAAACAATTACACTGTTGTATCTGATCTTAATGTTTTATTTCTTAGCTGTGCTACACATACAAATCATAATATCATAATTTTTTTTTCGCTTCAGTGTCTCTTTAAATGGGATTTGAGACTAGTGATGTAATAATAATATTAACTGTTATCCAAAAATCACTGTTCATAAGTGCTGTATCATGCTGTACTCCTCTATACTGTGTTCACTGATGTTCTGAATGAGCAGGTCAGAGGAATGCATAACTTTTGAAGCCAGTATACAGAATATGCGGGTTCGGAAGCCCAGCTGTTCTCTCACCTGCTCCGTCGGTGTCACCACTCAGCTCTCTCCTTAGTGTCGGTTTCTCCTGTGTCGCAACACAACATTATGTGTTTGTCTGAGAAGAAATGGCATCATGGAATTTTGCATGCATGCGCAATAATCCGCAAATGTGCAGTGCAGAGCCATCCGTCTTCGGTCACAAGTGTTTCTGGAGCCTCTCAAGGGCTTACAGATGTGTATTTGACCAATTGGTGGAGTACACACAATGGAGGTGACAACGCTGGAATGAGAGGAGCAAAAGAAGACAGATAAGCTTTGTGTGAGAGAGAAAGAGATTGGCACAAGATGTTTGACAGGCAGTTTGAGGAAAGTAGGTGCGATGGCTGTGCCTCCATCAATGGTACCAAAATAGCAGTAGAAAAGTGGAAGATCCGGCACTAACCAAATTTGTAGAAAACGTCACCTTTTATATTGATTCCTCACACCAACCGACCAACCAATAAATTGCAACATGTATGGTCTGATAGCCGTTTCGCAGGATACCCCTGCTTCATCAGAGGCAACTGCAGACACAAGAGCGTTAGGGAGTGGGCAGAGAAGGTTATTGATCGTAGTTTTCTGATAAGGGGAAAGAGAGGTCGGTGAAATGCTGTATTCAGGGCCGGTTCACCCATGAGGCGTGGTGAGGGGGGTTCCTCAGGCGGCAAAGTCCGGGGGGCGGCACCGGCCTGCCCTTGGGTGTGGGGGGCCGCCGAGCTGGAGGGGGTAGCGGGCAGGAAGGGGGGTCCCCTGATCTGCGCTCCCCCACTAGCTTTTAAGAGCAGCAGCAGCGTATTAATACCAGGCAGTGGGCGGGGATGACTCACCTCTTCCATGTTCCAGCGTGCGTTCCACTCTCGCCACTCTCTGCAATGCCCCCTACTGTACTGTAAGTGAACGGCATTGCAGGACGTTATGAGAGTGGAACGCACGCTGGAATGCAGAAAAGGTGAGTCATCCCCGCCCGGTATTAATACGCTGCTGTTGCACTTAAAAGCTAGAGGGGTAGCACAGATCGGGGGATCCAGGTGAGAGAGGACCCCGCCGCTGTGCTCAATACCCCCTTCTTGTCCTCTACCCCCACTAGCTCGGACCCCCTCCCATGGCTAGGGGGGAGGCGGCTGTTTCTCACAAGTTTGCCTCAGGCGGCAAAAAGTCTAGACTGGCCCTAGCTGTATTTTCACCCAAGGCCCCTTTCAGGCGAGCCCGTCATCTGCTTCTGTGGCCCTCTTGGGTGGGACGGTGGTGCCTGTCCCCTGTGTGTGCTTTTATTCATTTGTTTTAATTTCAGATTTGCTCTATAAATCTTTATGCACTGGAGAAGAGATGCAGAGGTAAAATAAAAATCTCAGAAACTGCCCCCACACTTTACTTACTCCAGATTCACCTCGAGGGGGGAGGGAGAGGAACGTAATCTTGGACGCTGTTCGTACATTCCACACGCAAAAGCGTATGTCTGACATCACACAACTACAGAAGCCGTTTCCGTCTAGCCTCAGATGAATGGTGTCTTTATTTATAGGCAGAATGGTATGCGTAAGAGGTGTTCCATTAGTAACACTGAATCATTTTGCCTTTTATCCTCCGCTAGCATCGCAAATATTCAGTTATTACAATGATGGAAAGGAATAATGCTTAATAACAGCCATTAATACTTGCTTGTCTTGTGATTACCTGGCCTAAAAACACTGCATATTCCTCTGTTCTGCTCTCTCCCTGCGGAACATCATCTCATATACACTGGCTGCACTGTGTTATTATTCATTATAATTGATGCCCAGAGGCATTTGATAACTCTAGCGTGTCTCTGGTTCAACACAGAGACATTAAAGGGAGATCGAGTATGATGCCTAGTGAGGAATTACAATATTATTATACTACAGCAAACGCATTTATATATGGAGAACGTTCCGGGCTGTAATAATGTTAGATGTAAAACAGACATTAGGAAATTACCACTGAAAATAATAATTAACCTTCTTTTTCCCCCGTAATCATTAGAGAACAGTTCTGTTGTAAATAAAACACAAACATCAGATTCCATTTATAGAGAATTTAATGGTTGTTCCCCATTGAGCTATAAAGGCAAATATACTGTAGACCATTGATTGCACAACGTTTTGAACGTCTCTGGCTTGATTCACTAAACAGTGATAACTGAGTTATCACACCTAAAAGCTTTGCACGTGCAAACGTGCGTGCAAGCCATTTTGCACGTGTGTTGCGGGTGCAAAGTTTTTGCGCTTGCGTGTTAACTTTTATCGCGCGTATGGCGCGACGCCGTACACGCGATAAGTGCGATTTGCACGTGAAAACTGTGGCGCTTCGTGTGCTAACCTATTCGAGTGTATGCTGGTTTACACGCGATGTAATGTGCGCAAAAATGTATGCGCGCAAACTATGACTTCACGTGAAGTCATTAGTTTGCGCACGTAAAGCTTCACGCGCATGATATCATGTGCAAAGCAGCTGTTGTGAATCAAGCTCCTCCTCTATCTATGCTCCCCACTATTTGCTTTGTACTATGTACAGCATTTAGGGAGATGTTGGCGCTAGCCGCTATATACATGAAAAATAATAATAACTAGCGAATTGGTGCCCGTTGGGCAAGGTAAGATTTGAAGGAGAACAAAATATAGCAGGTTAAAGTGGACCTGAACTCAGAGCTTCCTCTCTGCTCTAAAAGATAGCCAACAGCCTAATAACCTTTAAAGAAAAACATTTCTTTGTTGCAGCTGATACAAATCCTGCAATAAATCTGCAGTGTGTCTACTTCCTGTTTTCATGGAAGCAGACATAGGGTTAAAATCCCGTGTTTACAAATTAGCTGCTCTGCCGAGGAAGCCAAGATTCCTGTGCTGACACAGCTGAGAGATCAAATTACAGTTTTGATTAGCCACAGATGAGGTGGGATTAGACAGGCTTAAAGAGAGTCTGAAGCGAGAATAGATCTCGCTTCAGACCTCATATATAGCAGGGGCACGTGTGCCCCTGCTAAAACGCAGCTATTCCGCGGCTTAACGGGGGTCCCTGTCCCCCCAAACCCCCTCCGTAATGCGGGGGAGCGCTTCCTGGTTGGGGCAGGGCTAACCGCCGCAGCCCTGCCCCACGCGCGTCTGTCAGCGCGTATCTCCGCCTCTCCCCCGCCCCTCTCAGTCTTCGTTCACTGAGAGGGGCGGGGGAGAGGCGGCGATGCGCGTCTGATAGACGCGACTGGAGGCAGGGCTGCAGCCGTTAGCCCTGCCTCCAGGAAGAGTTTTCCCTGCGACCAACTTTCCGACCATCTTTTGCGGGGGGTGGGTTGGGGGTGAAGGGACCCCCGTTAAGCCGCGGGATAGCGGCGTTTTAGCAGGGGCACACGTGCCCCTGCTATATATGACAGCTGAAGCGAGATTTAGTCTCGCTTCAGTGTCTCTTTAACTCTCTAAATACATGCAGGGTGCATTTCTCTCTGTTTTCCTTCTGTCCTGTGCAAGAGTTCAGGAACACTTTAAGAGACTTACACACGAGGCAATTTACCGTCAGATTGACTGATTGATAATTTCCAGCATGTTCAATCTGCTTCTGAACAAGAAAGTGATCAATTTTGAGATGAGTACTGCACAAAATTGATCTCTTTCTCGATCGGTGGCAGATTATAATAGTAGATCGCTTATGATGGCTTATGTATAGCTGTTCACCACAGATGCACAATGAATTTGCTTTATGTGCAAATCTCAACCACCCAGGATACCAAAGTGGCAGATAGCAAATCAAACAGCAGCAGTTTAAGTTATACAGCTGCTGGCTTATCGATTGGGGGCTTGCGGCTTTGCTTTGCTAGCTGCTGATTTCCATTTCCTGGATGGTGGCGATTTCATACACAATGAAAGCTCCACTCATCCCTGGTGAGCTATCCCTCAGAAAGGCTCGCTATCTAATCCCTGTCATATTCATATGTGAAAATCATAGGCCTGGGTCCTTGGTTCGAATCCCAGCCAGGTCAACATCAGCAAGGAGTTTGTATGTTCCCCCCGTGTCTGCATGAGTTTCCTCCGGGCACTCCGGTTTCCTCCCACATCCCAAAAACATACAGATAAGTTAATTGGCTTCCCCCTAAAAAAAATTGGTCCTTGACTATGATACATGCAAAACACAATACATACATGAATATGGTAGTGATGAGATTGTGAGTCCCTCTGAGGGACAGTGAGTGACAAGACAATATACTCTATACAGCGCTGCGTAATATGTCGGCGCTATATAAATACTTAAATAAATAAAATGTATGTGGGAGGAAACCAGAGTGCCCAGAAGAGGTTCATGCAAGCACAGGGGGTAAAATACAAACTCCATGCAGATAGATTGCAGCCCAGATTTGAACCAGGAAACCAGTGCTGCAAGGTGAGGGAGAGAAAGAGGCCGTCCAGAACACCAGCATGCCGCTCAGTATGTTGGCAGTATCAACAGAATGACTTTAAACTGTTGTATTGTAAAGCAACCACAAGATGTCATTGTCTGTGGAATGATGTCAAGATCTCTATGGTATTGTTTTTTCCTGTATTTATTATCTGTGTTCCTCTCCATTCTATGTAAGCTGTATTTCCTGATGATTGTGTATGATTTATCTCTGCATGTTTTTCTTCAGTAAAGAGTTCTAACTTGTTATACTGGGTGCCTGTCTGCGTGTACAACACACTATGTTCGATCACAGTACAGGTTCAGCATCGGCAGATATCTATCAGCCGTTCGCTACATTGTTGATGTGAAATCTAAAATTTGTTAGATGAAAAGCAATCCTCTCAGATGAGGTTTACATAGCTTAGCTTTATCTACAGAGACAGATGATGCAATTCCACATCACTGCTGATAGCTGTGCTAAGCCTCATACATATGTACGAGGATTGTCACCAGCAGGGACTCACTCTTTCAGGTAACAGTTCAGGTCCAAAGGCTGTACAGACAGGTCACTAGTCTGTTCTGTTTCTATGGAGGGGCGTGGCGCACAATGCATCGGCGTGTCATGGGAGGAGTAAGGAGGAGAACAACAGACTTGGCCTATGCTTGGAGGAGATGATCCAGCAGGCGGCCACCTCTGCCAAGAACCATCTAGCTTGTGTAGAAAGCAAAGGTTTAGGAAGAGTTGCCGTGCTCGGTGCAGCTCATTACTAACCAAGGAACATGGGCAATACAGGGCAGTAGTAGAAGTACTGATTTTATGATTGGAAAAAAAAATGATTAAAGTTTCCTGGCATTTTTAGACATTCATGACGGGCTGCAAATTGAAATGGAAATTTTTAATAAACAATAGACACAAAAAAGTATGTTCTTATTGTGGGATATTCCGTCTAAACGTGGTAATAAACTTTCCAAGTAAAAGTGCAGACTGACCTCTCGCTGTCATTACACCAGCCTGGGCTGAAGTTATGCCTTTAAGCAACATCAAACTCATTTTTAAGTGCCCTGTCACCAGTTTAACCTTGGTAAACTGGAGGTAGAGACCTTTAAAATGAAAGAAGACCATTCCATTGTCCCCGCCCGCTCCTTCACTTTATTCAACAACCACTTGGGCTTGAAAGATGCAGTGCAAGAAGCCAGAATGTGTGCTAACTCTATGCAATTGAAACCAGCGTGTGCAGAGGACCTGCTTTTGCAGCCCGCCAACCCCCAGATATAGCTTATATAATTCAGAGTTTTGCTGGTTCCCTCATAGCCGGAATTTGAATGGGCGCCTATGTGGTGGAGGGCAGTTAAGGTTAGGCATTTGTTGTTTTTTTAAGGTTAGGCACTGTGGGTTTGATTAGGGTTAGGCATCATTGAGTAGTTGGTTAGGGTTAGGCTTTAGCAGGGGGAAGTGCTACGGTTTGTCATCGACAGAGAGGGTCGTTAGGATTAGGCATTGGTAGAGGGTTGGTTAGGGTTAAGCCTCCGTAGCAGGGGTCATTAGAGTTAGGCATCAGTAGGGAGTTGGCTAGGATTAGGCATTGGAAGATGTTTGGTTAGGGATCAGTAGCGAGTTGGTTAGAGTAAGGCAGCGATGAGGGGTCATTAGGGTTAGGCATCAGTGGGGGGCTGGTTAGGGTTAGGCATTGGCAGGGGGCTAGTTTAGGGCTAGGCATGGATGAGGTTCATTAGGGTTAGGCGTCGGTGGAGGGCTGGTTAGGGTTAGGCATCGGCAGAGAGGTCGGTTTGGGTTAAGCATCGATAGAGGAAAGGCTCTTTGTGAGAATAGGGTTAAGTTTAGCTATCGTAAAATATCGGTAACATTTACTGGTATACAGTATAATCTTGTTATAGTAAACTCTGCCCTCGAGTCCCAGCAAATGCTTTTGTATAAATATACAATGTATAAGCAGTTCTGATATAGTAAACTACTTTTCCTGGTCCCTTGGAGTTCACTATAAAGGAATTCTACTGTATTACTTTTGGAATTAGAACTGATTAAAAGTAGAGTCTCATTAATTTTACCAGTATTCTACTAGCGGCCATTTCTGGTGCCCAAATTTTGCTGCACACTTTTTGCATGTATTGATATACTGATGAGAGATGAACAGTTAAAAGATTGTTCGTCGTCGTAAAAGATAAGAATGCATTTAATTTTCTGATTTGATGTTATTATCAAAACAACTGTTTTATGAAGCGTGATACAACGGGATGGTACCATCTATGGCCCCCTTCAGGCATCACCCAGTCCCAAGCACGCTTCCAGAATTCTCAAGAGCTGCTCCGACACTATGGAACTTCCTACCTCCACCTATTAGGGCAGCCCTCTCCTTCAACATCTTCAAGAAGGCCCTCAAAACCAACGCAGCATAGCGGCAGCAATACATTACCTCTCCGCTGGCTCGAGTCCCCGCTGTCCCTTCTCCGGCTGGCCATCTTCTCTTTACTTCCTCTCCCGTCCTGTTAGGGGAAGTTCAAACAGTAAAGCGCCCTCTACTGTTTGAACTTCCGCTGGTCACAGGACGGGACAGGAAGTAAAGAGAAGATTCCCAGCGCGGACAGAAAAAACAGCGGGGACTCATGCTGGCGGAGAGGTAATGTATTGCTGGGAGCAGCGGTAGCAGCAGCTCCACAGATTGTGAATCGATTTCATGCTGAAATCGATTCAAAATCTGTTTGCAGTGTAGGGGCAGTCAATAGATCCCTCTGTGATCAGATTAGATCAGAGAGGGATCTATCTGTTGGTTGATCTGGTGGCAATCGACCAGTGTATGGCTGTCTTACATTACCTTGTACTCCTACTGTGCTGGTTTTTCTTGTATTCCTGTATTGTCGTACTGCTGTATGTCACCCCCAAATAATGTCTCTAACTTTAACTAATGTCCAGCGCTGCGTAATATGTTGGCTCTTTATTAATTCAATAAATCAATCTATAAATAAATAAATACATTTTATAAATATATTCAACCCAGTAGACAGATGCCATAATAGGAATTATTACAATAATTCAGGAGGTGCCTTTCACAGGCCTGTGACTGTAGCAGCAGGATGCTGATCTCTTACACATTGCATATTATATAGCGCAGCTCTCTTGGGGCTGTTAATGGAAGCCTTCACATCTTTACACTAGCAGGAAGTTGTAACACATCCGGAGAAAGCAGAGCCTTGTAGTGACTAGTGACCCTCGCAGGGTTAAACTCATTGCTCCAGGCAGTCTGTAGCAATAGCTTTTTAGTCTAAACTCTGCTGACCTGTCCTCTTTTATCTTATTTACTTGTGTCAGTTTGGAGTGACTGGTCCACTTCTCGGTCTCCTGCTAAATAATTCAAGATGGCTGATTCTTCAGCTATTGGATTTGGTGCACTGTTCTAGGGCTCATTCACTCTATGTGCACTGCTGTCAGTTATGATGACGCACTGCACATAGTGACAATCTGCATGGTAACATGGAATTCCATAGACTTTCATGTTGAGGTTCGTGTTACTGTTCACAGTACAGATGTGTGTTCCCACAAATTGTGATGTAACGCAGCTGGGAACATTTTATCGCACAGCACATGCAATTTCCTGTCATGTTGAGGCCACTGACGTCAGTGCTATAACGCTATAACACACTGTGACGTGCATGCAGTGCAGTAGGAACGCATGCACAAAATCGGGTTAAAGCACATGTGTAGTGATAAAGAGCACTCAGCATGGAGTGTAAAGTGTTTAATACTTCACTTATTTTTTTGTAAGTACAGTAAAGTCCCGGGTAACTGAAACAGAACCATCTGGACTGGGTTCAGTAGGTACTGCTCCAGAGGAGAGACTGATGGTCCTGAGGTAAATAGCAGATAAAAACAACACTGTGAGTTCCTGTGGCGGAGTTCACACCGATGTCCATTGCCAACATCCGATCGGGATTGGTATTTCCTGGTCATTTTCTTCTGGGAAATGTTCAAGTATGTCCAGAACACACATTCGCAGCCTGCACAGCGTCTGCGTTGCCATTCTTCCAAGTGCCGCAGATGATGAGGGACGCCATGGACCACCAGAGCGATACATTGCATCCGTACAATGTGAACTGCCCATATGAATTACCCTAAGGCCGCCACCATCGCCATGCACAAAACTTCATTTATATGACCGTGTGGCAGAGTGCACCAACAGGTTCATATGCATAGGGCCGCCCCCCTCTCGCTCACTGCACTCCCCACTGTACTGGAAGTACATCTCCCTATCATATTCCCATGCGCTCTGCCGCACACATATTTCTGCTGCCACTGCGTCACCAGGGAAGTACAAGGACTGTTGAGTTTGCGGTGGCTCTGCATCCGATTGGGCACTTCCGGCACAACACGGAGCGGTAAATGTGCTAGGCCCATTGCCTTGCATTGTCGTTGCGTTACCCTGTGGTAAAACAGGGTAACGCAACGCACACTTGCAAATAAAGTGTAAAAGGTGCCTAATGTGCTATAGTACCCAAAACCACATGCAATTTATGTGTGTTGAAAGTACATTTAACGTCAAAGTGATGAAGTGTTTTTTCAATTAGATCTGGACTTGCACATAGTTCTCTTCAGTTCAGCCCTCTGTCTTTTTTGAGTCTGAAATTCTTGTTTCAGAGAAAAACAAGTTAATGGCGTCCTCTACGTGTGACCCTTCCTGACCCTTCATATTTCTTCCAGATATGCTTTCACATTCCTTGTCTTCACCCAGGAAAACACATTTTAGACAAATGGACCTTCTCCAACCAGGTGAAAAGTAAAGCGCCTCATTCCTACCTGTTAGTAACATTTCTACCTACTGTATATAAATGAATGCCACATTAGGACTCATACAACTTTTGCTTGGTAAGAAATCAAAAAATTTAAAATAATTTTCGTTTTTTTACATTCTGCACATTAAAGAAATAGATCAAATCTTCACTGATGCAATTTTGGCTTGAAAATGTATGCTGTAAAACACTCTGTATTATGGCAATAATGGCAGATGTTTTTTTGTCATAACAATACCACTGTCGTGTAACATTATATTTTTGTAATTATAATTTCAATAGTAAAAATGTTGTGGTTTTTTTGCTTAGAATAAAATAAAGGTTTAAGAGTTTGGTTTAGAGCTACCTCCTCCCAGCTCCTCCCCACTCTTCCCCCTCCCAGACCCTCTCTCTCAGCCAATGGCTTCGCCAACCACTTCACCACTAAAATAGTAACAATTCGTAATTAAATTTTGCTCCTCCATCTCTCCCTTCCCAACACCTCTCAGGTCGACCCCTCACCTTCCCCACCTGCCGCTCTCTTGTCTCATCCACCCCTCACCTATGTTGCTCTTGCCCCATTGATGAAGTCAGTCTGTTGCTGGCGGCTTCCTCTCCCATCTCCTCCCCCCTTGATCCTGTACCCTCAAACATCCTTCGGCCCCACTTCCCTGACCTGCCCCCAGTCCTCCCCTACTTGTTCAACCTCTCCCTTTCCACAGGCACCTTCCCCAAAGCCTTCAAACAGGCCTCTGTACTTCTGCTGAAAAAATCCATGACTCACTAACCGACACATTACCCAATACCTCAACACCAATACCCTACTTGACCCCTGCTGTCTAGATTCCGATCTGCACACTCAACTAAAACAGCCCTCGCCAAGGTGGTCAATGACCTTACCCTTGCAAAACCCAAAGGCAGTAACTCCATCCTGCTCCTCCTTGACCTTTGCTCGGCAGTTGATACTGTAAACCACCCCCTCCTCCTCAAATCACTACAGTCCATGAGCATCCATGACCTCACCTTGGCTTGGATACCCTTCTACCTATCCAATCGCTCATTGACAACTTGCTTCAATGGCTCCTCCTCAACCCCTGCCCCCCTGTCAGTTGGGGTCCCCCAGGGCTCTGTTCTGGGCCCCCTCCTGTTCTCAATATACACTTCCTCAATTGACAAACTCATCTCCTCCCTAGGCTTCAAATACCACCTTTATGCTGATGACACTCAGATTTACCTCCATTCTCCTGATCTCTCCTCTTCCACCAAGAGCAAGGTCTCCTCATGTCTTTCAGCTATTTCCTCTTGGATGTCAGCTAGATTCCTGAAGCTTAACCTAGACAAAACTGAGCTCCTGATCTTTCCACCCCACACGGCTGCACCCCTTTTAGATATCCACCTCACAATCGCCAACTCAACCATTTGCCCTACATTCCAGGCCTGTTTCCTCGGTGTCACCTTGGCCTCTGCCCTTTCCTTCATCTCCCAAATCCAAAACGCAGGTTCTAGACTTTTTGATGTGAGGATTCGCCCCCACCCCCACAATCCAATGATCACACAGCATAGTATAGACCCTTCAATCAGTTATGAATGCGGCTGCAAGACTCATTCATTCCTGTCACCACTCCACTTCCACATCCCCTCTCTGTAAATCCCTGCACTGGCTCCCTATCCGATTCCGGATAAATTTCATGATTCTATGCTTGGCCTATAAATCTGTGCACAAAACTTGCCATACCTACATCTCGGAGTTTGTTCAAAGGTATACAACAGGTCGCCCCCTCCGGTCCCCCAACGACCTTCGCCTAACTTCCCTACGCATTTCCCACTCACATGCTTGCTTGCAGGATTTCTCAAGAGCCTCCCCAACCCTCAGGAACTCCCTACCACCACAAATCAGACATGCTCCCTCCTTCAAGACATTCAAGCAAGCCCTCAAAACCCACCTCTTTAAGATGAACTACCCTCCCCCTCCCACACAGTAACTCTACTCTACTGAATATTTATTCTACAGCCCTACTTAGTGTGTCCATCTCCCCTCCCCTTATATTGTAAGCCTTTGGTATGGTCCTCCCTTCCATAGTATATTGTACATGATTGTGTGCTCCTTTCCTATGACTGCCTCGTACTGGTGTTACTGTGCCAACGTATCTAACCCATTTTCACATGAGCATGTATTTTGGTCCCGGTTTGCCTTGTATAGCTTTGTCCTATGTTGTGTAACCTTCGTCTGTCAGCCTTTGTATCATTGTATGCATTTATTGTCCAGCGCTGCGTAATACTGTATGTTGGCGCTTTATAAATACAATAAAGAGCAATAATAAGTCAAGGGCTAGGTTTATGTTAAGGTTAGTGTTAGAGAAAACTAAGCTAAGGGCTAGGTTTAGGTTAAAGAGAATCTATATTGTTAAAATCGCACAAAAGTAAACGCTTTAGTGCGTTAGGAGACATCTCCTATTCCCCTCTGTCACAATTTCGCCGCTCCTCGCCGCATTAAAAGTGGTTAAAAACTGTTTTAAAAAGTTTGTTTATAAACAAAATGGCCACCAAAACAGGAAGTAGGATGATGTACAGTATGTCCACACATAGAAAATACATCCATACACAAGCAGGCTGTATACACCCTTCCTTTTGAGTCTCAAGAGATCATTTGTGTGTTTCTTTCCCCCTGCATCTCTCATGCACTGAAGTTTCAGGCTGCTCTTTTCTTCCTGCAAACAGCTTTGCCCTTGTCTGAGGTTCCTCAGTATGTGAAAGCCCAGCCAGCTCAGAGGACGATTTATCCAGCTTGTAAAAGATAATAGAGCAGAGAGAAGCTGCACTAATCTAAATATCACACGGGCAGTGTGCAGAGAGGGGCCTGAAAGGGGGAAGATGCATCACAGAACCACAACACTGAAGAACTTGGCAGCCTTCCAGACACAGGCCGACAAGTCTGACAGGGGAAAGATACATTGATTTATTACAGAGACTGTGGTAGCAGAAAGTGCTGTAGTAAGCCAGAACACATTAGAATAGCTTTTGGAACTTGTAGGATGATAAAAAACAGGATGCATTTTTTGTTACGGAGTCTCTTTAAGGTTAGGGCTGGATAAAACTAAGATAAGAGCTAGGTTAGGTTAAGGTTAGGGTTAGGGTTGGAGAAAACTAAGATAAAGGCTAGGTTTAGGCTAACCCTAAGATTAGGGTTAGGGCTGAAGAAAATGATTAAACCTCTGGTTCACCCTCACAGATGATTCATGGTTAGTAAAGGTGAATATGGGACCAAGTCATTAATTCATATTTGATGCAGCTGTTCCAGAGAAATTTCCTTTAGAAAAGTCAGTCACATGAGAGAGCTGTGTGGTCAGCTCTGTGTTCACAGTGAAAGACTAGCCAGTGCCACCCCTCAGCTCCACCCTGAGTACATCACTTTGATGATGAAAGATAGGGGGAGGAGTTTGCATTGCTCATAGACTCCTACATATCTTCATATGTAGGAGTCTATAAACAGTGCAAACCTAGGTAGCCAGATAGAAAAAATTAAAATTGTATTATGTACAGTGCATAAAACATTAAGCATTGCAAATGATAACATAGAGGTGAAACTCAAAACATTAGAATACTATGCAAAAGTCCATTTATTTCAGTAATTCAATTAAAAGGTGAAACTAATATATGAAATAGGCTCATTACACGTAAAGTAAGATATTTCAAGCCTTTATTTGTTGTAATTTTTATGATTATGGCTCAAAATCAAAATCTCAGACCAGTAGAATATTGTGAAAATGTTAAATATTCTAGGCTCAAAGTGTCAGACTCTAATCAGCTAATTAGTCCAAAACACCTGCAAAGGGTTGCTATTTCATAGGGATATTACTGATAGTAGAATATTAGTCATATTACTGATTTTGTACTAAAGTACATTACCAGTTATATAATATCAATAATGTTACCAATGTACTACTGCCACCTTCCCTAACCTTTCTATGCACTAACGTCCCCCCCCCCCCCCCCCCCACACACACGTACACACACACCACACACAGACACACACACACAAACAATATACACACACACACACCACACACAAACAAACACACACACTCACTTCTAACACTAACCTCTGCTGATGTGGGGGTTGACTACATAATAGGTGAATCCATCACTTACCCCTGTGCTGCCTCTGCTGAACTCTGTGTGTTGTAACTGTACCTTTACATTGCAATTTACATTGCGGTTTATGGCAGCACCCAATTTACCAGGTGTGCAATGGGCTAGGATTGTCTGCTTCCCTCTCCTTAACCCCTTAATCAGCTGTGTAGGTTGGGTGATCCAAACATTCCAGAAAACATGGGGCTCAACCCCCAGAACCGTAACCACCCTCAATGGCTTTCTGCATTGGAAGTACCATGCAAGAGGTGACAGGAAATTGCCCCCCCCCCCCCCCCTTTCAAAGTGCCCTTTCCCAAATCATGAAGGATAAGTGTCCATACCCTGCCACATCCAAGCTCCTCAAGAAAGATGATCACCCCCCCCTCACCCATGACAAGTGTTGTTCTCCTGATCCCCCATCTATGAAAAGTGTGGCCATCATGATCTCCCAACTATAGCAAGTGTGGCCACAACAATACCTGATCTGTAGGATGTACTCCTGTATTGCAGTACATCCTAGCTAAGGGCTGCTTTCCCCTGTTGTTACACCCCTGGACTGATTTGAAGCTGCACACAGATGTAGGGCTGTTTTCCTTTGGAACATACAACACTCTGTGGGCTCTTTTATATCTACTTCATTACCTGGAGTTGTACAAAATTTCTGCTGCTGATTTTTGCTTGCTGCGTTATTGTTAATTACCCAGGTAACAGAGCGCATCCCCAAATATCTTGTCAAGCAGGTATTTTGGTAATTTGCATAAATCACAATATGGGAGTATAACTCTTACAAGCTTCAGGAGATCAAAGTCAGCGTTCATTGCAGGAACTTTCAGAGTGTGTTCCAGTGGTCACGCATGCCCCTAGGCTGTCCGCAGACATCACAGCTCGGCCGGTCACGCAGGCTCGCCTGGTGCTTCTGCAGAGTTATGGTGAACCAGAACCACAAGGGACCAAAAAGCCCCCTTACTAAAAGGAAGATTTATATTTAGCTTGAGCTTTTGCTACACCACTGCTAGGGCTGGAGGAGAGGGGCAATGTGTCTACAGCCCCCTATAGAGAGTGGGGGAAAGGAGCGTACCCTGAAATGCTGCGTGCCAGTTATTAGTGAGATCAGGGGTATAGCTATAAACCACATCACAAAATTTTGTTTGGCCCCCTCTTAAGCCCCTCCTTTGGTTGGAGCCAGAGGTAGCCCCCCAGAATTAGATAACCCCCCATTATCGTTAGCCAGAGGTAGCCCACCAGTATGAGAGTAGTCTGAGGGGCCTCCAGTGATAGCCTTCCTCCCCCCAGCATAGGTTGTCAGAGGGGCCCACAGTATTAGGAAGTCCCCAGTATAGTTCCTCTACTTTTCTCCACTCAGGGGGCCCGCTGCGGACTTCATTATCGCCAACCGGCCACTACGCTGGACCCCCATTGGCTACGATCCCCATAGCAGCCGCTATGACGATCCCTACACCACTGACTGGGTTGCTATGACAGGTCTCAGCATGTTTGATTGGATGCTGTTCCAGCCAACAAAAACCACAGAGACTGGAGGATGCTTAGTGATCACTGCAAAATATGGCTACCTTGCACTCTCCTTATTGTCATCTGTCCTCCCTCTGTGCTATGTAAAGCAAACCTTTCCTTGAGGCATCCATCAAACAAACAAAAAATACAGTATGATTGGCATTATCTGCATCTTGAAGTCACAGACATGCAAGCACTGTATATTTCCAGCATTACTTATTTCCCATATCTGATTTCTGCATCCTTCTGTTTCATTTTTTTGACTGCTTTGTGGCTCCCATCCTGCTGCTGATGTCAGCACTGCGCACTCAACAGGGAAAATTCACAGGATGTTTCAGCCTGCTTTTCAGCCTCCTTGTCATTTGAAACAGTCACATAAAGGGGTATATGCACAAAAAGTAAGTTTACCAGGCTTCTATAATTTACATAGTGAGTCAAGTAAAGCAAATAGTGCAACTCAATATAATTGCCCATACACTGGTCGATTTCAGCCATCGATTGATCGATCAAAAATCGATTCTTTCAAATCCATTAATCGATTTGTGGCCAATTTTGATCGATTTTGATGGATTTGATCTATCTGACAGGATGGAAGATCTAGGTCGATCTGCTGCTGGTAGCATATCCATGGCCCATAGAGTTGCATTGGATCTAATGGTCCAATAATGCATTTAGATCGATTTCCAATAGATTTCATTCTGAAATCTATTGGAAATATGTTCCTAGTGTGTGGCACACATCAGATAGATTCCTGTCAGATTGGACTTGTCAGGCATTTGCCAGAAATCTATCTGATGGTCGAATCTGCTGCAAATCTATAAGTGTATGGCCACCTTAAATCTTGCACGTAAAAAATGAGTAACGCTATTTGCGTAACTATGAGATTTTCTGGCCGATTTACTGTCAGATCGATTATTTCCAACATGTCTGATCTGCTTTTCGACCGATTTCCGAGAATTTTCCGATCGATTTCCTATTGAAGTGAACAAGTGAAATCGATCGGAAAATCCTCGGAAATCGATCAGAAAGCAGATCAGACATGTTGGAATTGGAAATAATCGATCTGACAATAAATCAACCAGAAAATCTCATAGTGTGTACCCAGCATTAACGTGAGCTGTCTGCAAGTGATTTCTTATCATGTCCTTTGTTTCCTGAACAGATGTAGTGTAACCAAAAAGTGGCCATGTACCTCAATTGGCCATTATGGTAACTTCTCCACAGCTACGGGACTAATGTTGTGTGTCCTTGAGCTTTGTGGATCACAATCTACAAAACACAATCGTTTTTAATGTACTATGTAAATCACTGCAGATATGATTAAATTGTAATAATATATTTTGAGTTAAAAGTGAATCATTACTGTGTCTGCAACAATGGATCACCTTACTGGAAACATTTACTAGAAGGTTTTTGTTTTGTTTTGATTTTTGGTGTAAATTAAAGCGGAACTGTTGATACAAAATAAACACATTGTTTCACTTACCTGGGGCTTCCCCAAGCCCCCAGCAGCTGTCCTGTCCTGCGCCGAGTCTCAACGAGTCTCCGTTCCCCCGCCGCCGCTACGTCCCGTACCTCGACTTGTAAGTCGAGGCCAGCGCAGCCCTGCTAAGAGTATCCTTTCTTCGCGTTCCTCTCTGCAATAGCGGGGAAAGCGAAGAAAGGATATGCGTGGCCAGAGCCGTGCAGGCGCAGTGGCCCGGCGGCAAAACCGAAAGTAGCTGGCGCCGGGAGAACGGAGGCTCGTCAAGGAGCGGCGCCAGACAGGACGGCAGCTGGGGGCTTGGGGAAGCCCCAGGTAAGTGAAACAATGTGTTTATTTTGAATCTACAGTTCCGCTTTAAAGCTAATCTGTCCCTCTTTCTAGACTCATGTACAGATCTATGTAAATATATGTATTGTTCTACTGAAAAATGTATCTACACTGACTCTAAATGTTATGCCCATCAATGAAATTGATATTTTTCATATTTTAAAATGGAAAAATGAAGAAAAACTAATGACGATAGAGAGGACCAGTGTGGTCTGAATGATAAAACTACATCTTTTGATTATGAATTCTTTGTGATATGCATGGTTAGAGGTGTGGCAGGGGCGTGTCTTAAAATGTCCCTCTTTCTTATCTAAAAAAGTTGGAAGGTATGTGGAAGGTTTTGAATCCTACTAAGCCTTCCCTGGACAGCTCCCTACTGCCCATGGGTGTTCCCAAAGTGCTCCCCGAGCGCTCCCAAAGCATTCAGAGGGTCACCAAAGGTGTATTTAACCAATCGGTAGAAAACGTGGAATGCGTTGATGACACTGGAATGAGGGAACTGAGAGGGGACATGGAAGGCTCAATAGGATCCAGAGCCCTTCCTCTCCATTGGTAAGTAGCAGATTTTGTTTTTCGCTTCAGATTTACTTTAAATATTGTGGGATAAACACTAGTAGCAGCCATAACTCTGTGTTATCAGTAAGCTTAAATAAATACACAGTAAGGTAGGGAAGGAAATGAATCTGTCCATCCAGAGAGCCTCAGCTGCAATTTCCTACTGAACTCAGAGGTCAGCGAAAATAACTTGGTTCCGCTACTTCCACATTTGTGCCCTCATAATCGTCTCCCCCTCACTACCAATGCTCCTCCACCTGACCAGGCTCCGCCCACCTACTGAATGTGCAAAATACATTAGAGTACAGCAGTGCCATCACCACAGACACACATCTGAGACTGCATGAAGCTGCATCAGCAATTATATGACTACAATTTTGATATGGCTTTAAAAGGTTCTAGATTATTTTTATGATGCAACTAGTCTACCTAATTCCATTTAAAAACAGGTTCTAGGTAGTGAAATTACCACCGCCAGTCAGTGCGCGCACACGCACTCGACCGCCAGGCGCACGCACACGGCCGCCCTGCTCCCTGGCCCGACCTCCCGTCTCAATGGCTATCTGTACTGCGCACATGCGCAGTACAACAAAAGCCACGGACGGACAGACAGGGAAAGTGGATGAGGCAGGAACAGTTAGGTTTTATTGTATAGGATTGATAAGTAGGGATGATAAGTTTTATATAGGATTGTTAAGAATAGGATGATAAGTAATAATGATCAGAAATGCTGATTTCTGATTCCGTGGAAATTGCAATTTCCACCAATGCCGATTACCGATTGCGCAAATTTCCAGTTTCTGAGTTACGAAGAGTCTTGTTTTGACTCCGATTTGACTCAGAAGTATTGGACCAATCAGTAGTGTTGTCCGGATCATGAACGATTCGGATCTTTAATCCGAATCTATTTTGTGAGTCGAATCATCGGAATCATCAAAATGAGTGATTTGGATCGCAAAGGGGGCGGGGCCAGGAGCGGCACGCCCCCCTCTCAGCGGGCAGCGGGGTCCTGGAAGCAGAGAGCAGAGATGGATCGCTCTGTTGGAGGGGAGCCAGCCTTGCAGGGACAGGTAGATGAGAGAGAGGGGACATCGGTGCCACTGCCAGATATGTGTAGAGCACACATACTGGCTATAATGTGCTGCTCATTATAGGCTGTCTGTTCCGTAGTTGTGCACATTGAACAAATTGGAAACGTTTGGCACAGCTCAGTAACTTTACAGACAGCGTGCTGGGCTAGGACCAGGGCCGGATTTAGGCCAAGGCCACCTAGGCCATGGCCAAGGGCACCACAGGAAGAAGGGCACCAAAGCAGCAGGCTAAACTGGTGCAGCATTTGCAAGCTTGCAAATCCTGCAATGCAGTACCTGACCTCGGTACTCTGCTGCCAGCGGCTTGTGCAGCAGCCACCTTGCTCTCTGTGCACATTTGCATTGCGGCCAAAGGCAATGGACATGAGAAGCATTGGAGACGGAAAGGGAGAGGAAGCTTCTGCACTGGAGACGAGCGGAGAAATGAGTGACACTGATGGCTGCTGCGGTGTGAAGGCGAGCTGGCTACCTATACTGAAAGGGGGGGAGGAGGGATTAAGGGAGTCATCTGGCTACCTATACTGGAGGGAAAGGGGGGAGGAGTACTCTGGCTACCTATACTGGAGGGGGAGTCATCTGGCTGCCGATACTAGAGGGAAGGGGTCATCTCACTACCTATACTGAAGGGGGGCAGCTGGTGACAGTGGCCTAGGGCGGTAAAGAGTACAAATCCGGCCCTGGCTAGGACAGGGCAGGCACTGTGATTGCTGTGCAATATGATCCTCCTGCACTGCTCTAAACAGCTGCACTTCACTTCTGGGAATGCTTTGGGGAATGCTTTCATTCACTGTGCGACGTTTGGATTCAAAGTATACAGATGAACATATAGGTGATATATATGTAAAGCATATGATTGCAGCATGTGGGTATTGTGTGCAAACAAACATTTCTGCTCTCTGCTCGTCCCTCCTCCCTTCTCTGTCCACTCCCTGCCCGTCTGTTCACCATCTCCCCTTCGCTGTGTGTCCACCCCCCTCCCCTTCTCCTGTCCTGCTAGTCATTTCACCCTCGAATGCTTCCCTTGTAAAATGATCCGAGATTCGGATCAAAGATCCGGATCTTTTCAATGATCGGATTCGAATCATCCGAATCATTGAAAAGATCCGAACTTCGCATCTCTACCAATCAGAGAATGCAGAATTTGCATGTCCTTTAGATGGGAACATGCCTCTGTGTCCTATTTGTGCCCATCAATCCACCTCGGGAATACTTTAAGTGAGAGACTGGTTTCCCATGATGCTTCACTCCTGAATATTCATCATGGGAAACCACAATTGCTCACTTATAACTGAATTTAAAAAAAAAAAATATCTCAGTATAAAGGATCAGTGGATAAGTGGAAAAATAAACTGATAACAAAATAAAAAATGGATAATAAACATTTCTCATGCACCATGCCATGCAAGTATGGATGTCGCACTGTTTTGTTTTTGAGTGTCCATATTGAACTGCCTGTGAACGACACATATTGGGAGAGGTTTTGGGGACTGCAGCCCCATATTGTTCTGGTAGAGGAGGCGTGCCCAGATGGGGGTAGTATTTGAATTTCAGTCTTTTGGGGGTTATTGGTATTTTTATATATAAATTTGCACGGTTTTCTATGATATATAAGTGATTTGTAATAAAGCTATTATATTTTTTTCATGCACCCAAGAGCAAATTCTCATTCTTGTTGCTACTTTAATTATTGCAAATATCTTCTGTTTTAAGAAGGCAAAATTACATTTAGCATTGCTAATTACTGATGGGTCTCTTCTGAACACATGGGGGTTGATTCACTAAAGGAAATAGTGCGAGCAACCTTCTGTTACTCGTGCTATTAAACCAGTGCATCCTAATGTTAGTTCCCTGCACGCTACGTGCGCTAGTGACAGGGTAGAGTGCGTAAGTAAGCAATGGGCGCTGCTTATAATAGTCACGTGGTAGTGATGTATCGCTACTGCGATACTTCACTAGCGCAGGTGCTACTAAGCGGCTGTGCTAGTGCTACTAAGCGGCCGTGCTAGTGAAGTATCACGGTAGCGATACGTCACCACCACGCAGCTATTATAAGCTACACTGCCACTAGCGCGCATAGCGTGCAAGGAACTAATATTAAGAAGCACTGATTTAATAGCGCAAGTAACAGGAGGTTCCTTGCGCTATTTCCTTTAGTGAATCAACCCCCGTGACTGAACTGAATGGAGTTTCCTTCCTACAGGAAGTGACATCACTGGTCACAAGACCCTGCGGGACACAAACTAGTATTTCCAACACTGCATTTGGGAGCTATGCATCACAGGTTCCCTGCAAGCACTGCATCTGTGTATCCGTATCCATGATGGGGGTGGGGAAATAACTTTATATCAATGTATGCATTGCTTCTTGTATGTTTCTGTACCTTCTCATAGACTCAAATGTAGAGAAGGCTAGGGGGCCTATCAAATTTCTGCTCCGGGGCCCTTTGATTAGTAGTTATGTCTCTGCTTTTGTTAGGAAAACACAAACAGAATACACAAGCTGCTTTTTCCAATAATGCTTCCTATATAGAGGAAGCGCAGACATTCCTTTCAAGTGTTGTGTTACAGCCTTATTAGTATTCAGTGTGCAGTGTTAACATGTCTTCGTCTGTCTGATCACCCCAGTGAAAGGGCCATGGCAATACAAATTTCAGTGCCCAGCATGGCTTCTGAGACTGGTGCCACCATGATTAATGGCGTCCTTGCTTTATTGATTTTTTTGGCTACATCGAGCCGTATAATTTGCTTAATGCACGACACTGTGAACCGGAGAGCCTTTTTGAATCTGCTTTTTTGGGGGAAACTTAAAGGAAGCTTTTATGAAATGCTTCTAGAAATTTAAATGAAAAAGGCCACAAATTCCGGGAAATATTTTAACTTCCACCGTTAAGTAAAATGAAATTACTAATTCTGCGTGACTCTGGCCCAAGTAAGGTTCCAACACAGAAACAGAAAGGTGCGGTCAAGCTGCATTTATTAGAGAAGTAACTACAGTCTCAGAAGTGAGATGGTAAATCCCTCCATGTGACTGAAATCCTGTAGCCTGGGATCACATTGTTTATTGATGATTGTTTTGTGTAAGATCCTGCAAATGTTGTCAAAAACCTATGTACACAAGTCACGTGTTACGCTGCCTAACCTTCTATACTTCTTCCAAACCGTTGGCTAGCTTTACCTGAGATCTCTTCTGACTGTTTTTCCATAATACCCATGTGAAAGAGGCTAATGTTAGGAACACACCATACAATTTTGTGTTAGATGGTTCGATAGATAATTTCCGTCATGTTCAATCTTATTTTCAATCGTTTTTTTGGTCAATTTCTCATAGACGTGAAGGGAAATTGATAAGAAAAGATAAGAGAATCGAGCGGGAAATCAAGCGGAAAAAACAAATAGAAAATCGATCGAACAAAAAAATCGACCATAAAACGCATCGTGTGTACCTAGCATAAGCTTGGGTTCAGCTCTTACGATCTACTCAGGAACCCCCACATATGTGGAATGACCCAGCAGAACAGATATGCATGAGATACATTCAACAATAGTTGAGTCTCATCCTCCTGTTTAGTGCTTCTGTTGGTTTCTGGACTCACATCCTGCGAAAAAAGCAGAGTGCTTGCATGTGTGTTAAGATTTGTGAATACCTGTAATGGCTTCCGCCCATAGTGATCGGCTGCGATCGCTAGAACAACAGCTCGGGGACCCACCGCTGTATAGATGCATCACTACGCTATTGCCTAGCAATGTATCTATACAGCACTGGGGTCCCCAAACTAAGCGCCATCATGATTGGATCCAATCGCTACAGATTCACAGGCTAGCGATAATGGTACGCCACATTCCCAACTAGTAATGAAATATGGCATATAGGGGAACATTTTAACTGAGACAAGCCAATATATATATATATATATATATATATATATATATATATATATATATATATATCACTTTGATGGTGTAACGATCGGTGAGCACAGAGAGTATCTGATTACCGGTGATCTGCAGTATCACTGGGAATACAGATATATACCAGATTATAAGTGATCTGCAGTATCACCGATAAACCGATATACTAGCTAACCTCTGTTCACCTGAGTAGAGTGTAGTGTTTGGTGTGACAGTAACACTTTGAGGACTAGGCCTCAGTGCAGCAAGGAGTACTGCACAGATTCCTTTCGAAGACCTGAGCTCTCCAAGACGGGAGGAGTCAGACTGACAGTAGGAAGGATGTCTGAAAGTGACCCTCAGGAGGAAGGGTCGCTAACAGAGCGAGGAACCGCCTCTAACGGTAAGGTCGGTTCTCGAGGTCGGACAAGCCAGGTCGTACACACACGGACAGATACAGTACAAGATCAGGAGACAAAGGCGGAGTCTAAGTACAGGCAGGGTTCGGCAACGGGGTATCGGAAATATCGAGGTACAGAATCAAGAGGCTGAGGCGGAGTCTAGGAACGAGCCGGGGATCGGCAACAGAGTATCAGAAATATCGAGGTACAAGATCAGAGTTCAGGAGGGTAGTCAAGGCAGGCAAAAGTCATAACAGATAATCACAATCAAACTAGTACTTTAGCTATCAACAGAATCTAGCTAAGTGTAGGATTACAGCTCCAGCTGGTCCCGGCACACTTGCGGATCTGACTACGGATCTGGGTGCTCCCACATATGTGATCGCAACGCCAGACAAAGAGCAAGTGAACAGCCAGCAGTATATATACACAAGGACCTCTCCAGGACCTCCCTAATTGCTGGACCAATGAGAGTTGTGGAAAATGTCAGCTGACCCGCTTGGTCAGCTGACTCAATTCTGGCTGTTATTTAAACTCAGCCTCTGAGCGCGCGCGCGTGTCACTCTGAGCCTTGGTGGACTATCAGTCCCAGCCACACCAGTACTGTCTAGCAATGTATTTTGTGAACCGCTTGCGGGGGCCGCCTCCAATGCGGATTCCGCCGTTCCCAATGCGGATTCCGCCGTTCCCAATGCGGATTCCGCCGCTCTGCCTAAGTGGCATGCGGCGGTTTTTCCGCGTTGTGACGCCCTGCTGGACGCGGAAACAGCCGCCTCACTATGAGAGACGGCGGCTCTTCCGCGTTTCCTCACAGTACAAGGAGGAGTGGACTCCGGACAACTCCCACCAGGTTTCTCAGGATGTAAGGCATGAAATTCTCTCCTTAATTCGTCTGCATGCATGTGCGTCCCCGGAACCCATTGCCTCTCCTCAATGCCGTACCCTTTCCAGTGTACGAGATATTGTACCGAGTTTTGTACAGAGCGTGAATCTAGAATCTTTTCCACCTCATATTCGGGTTAGGCATCTACCAAGACAGGAGGAGGAGGAGTGGGACCCACCTGGACTGCTGGTTTAAGAAGGGATACATGGAAGGACCTTACCCCCCCGCATGCTAGTGGGAAGATCAATGGTATAAGTAACATCGTTGATTTTCTTAGCAACCGGGAATGGACCCACAAACCTGGGACCGAGCTTATTAGAAGGTTGTCTAAGGGTCAAGTGACGTGTGGACACCCAGACCAAGTCTCCTGGTCGGAAATTCCACTTCAACGACCGTCTCTTGTCAGCTTGACCCTTCTGACTCAAAAAGGCCTTCTCCAGGTTACTTCTTACCGTCCCCCAAAGGTCCTTAAATGACCTTTGCCAGGCCTCCAGAGCTGGAAACGGAGTGGAGGCTATAGGTAATGGGGAAAATTTGGGTGATCTCCCCGTCACTACCTGAAAAGGAGAGAACCCGGAGGATGAGTTTTTTAAATTGTTTTGGGCAAATACTGCGAAGGGCAGGAATCTGACCCAATCGTCCTGCGCCTCTGCCACATAACACCTTAAAAACTGCTCTAAAGACTGATTTATCCTCTCAGTCTGGCCATTGGTCTGTGGGTGATAGCCAGATGAGAAAGACAGCTTTATGCCCATGAGCTGACAAAAGGCTTTCCAAAATCGTGAGACAAATTGGACTCCCCTGTCTGAAACTATGTCTTCGGGAATGCAGTGTAATCGGAAGACATGAGTGATAAACAACTCGGCCAATTCCTGAGCCGAGGGAAGTCCTTTCAAAGGCACAAAATGGGCCATTTTGCTAAATCGGTCGACTATCAACCAAATGACCGCCATACCTTCAGATCTGGGAAGCTCACCCACAAAATCCATGGACAGGTGGGTCCACGGCTCACTCGGGGTGGGCAAAGGCTGAAAAGTACCGACAGGTGCCAGCCGGGAGGGTTTACTCTTGGCACATATCACACACTCCTTCACGTATTCCTTGCAATACGCTGCCAAGGAAGGCCACCACGTGCATCTGGCTACCAGATCCTGTGTTCTAGATGCCCCAGGATGCCCTGCATTCTTATGCGCATGAAACATCTCAAGAACCTGGAGGCGAAATGGCAGAGGCACGAACAGGACCCCTGCGGGCTTCCCTTCCGGGATGTCCTGCTGAAAGGGAGCCAACGTCTCCCTCCAATCCTCCCGAGTTCCAGTGGCTGCCAGAATCAACCTCTGGGGAATAATGGTCTCTGGAACGGAGGGCTGTGCTGTCTCTAACTCAAAACATCGGGATAAAGCATCCGCCTTAACATTCTTGCTCCCCGGGGTGTACATAATAATAAAACTGAACCGGGAGAAAAATAACGACCATCGAGCCTGACGAGGGCTCAACCTCTTAGCCCCCTCGATGTACTCTAAGTTTTTGTGATCGGTGTAAACCGTGATGGTATGCTCAGCTCCCTCTAACCAATGTCGCCATTCCTCGAAAGCCAATTTAATGGCCAGGAGCTCCCTGTTGCCAATATCGTAATTCCTCTCTGCAGGGGAGAACCTGCGAGAGAAATAAGCACACGGGTGCATTCTACCCTGCAAGCCTGACCGCTGAGACAGCACAGCCCCCACCCCAACCTCCGAGGCATCCACCTCCACAATGAACGGGAAAGACGTATCCACATGTCTGAGGATGGGTGCTGAACAGAATAGGCCCTTCAGGGTGGTAAAAGCATGTAAAGCCTCAGGAGACCAGTGAGTGGTATCTGCCCCCTTTTTAGTGAGACTGGTAAGGGGAGAAATGATCGTGGAGTACCCCTTTATAAACCTTCTATAATAATTGGCGAAGCCAAGAAAGCGCTGAAGGGATTTCAACCCAACCGGCTGTGGCCATTCCAGAACAGCGGAGACCTTGGCAGGATCCATAGACAGGCCCGTGGTGGAAATTATGTACCCCAAGAAAGCGACAGATGTTACTTCAAAGATGCACTTTTCAAGCTTTGCGTATAGGGAGTTCTGCCCTAACTGATTCAAAACAAACCTCACATGGTTTCTATGTTCAGAGAGATTGTTGGAGAAGATAAGGATATCATCTAGATAAACTAGAACGAATCTCCCCAACACCTCTCTGAATACCTCGTTAATGAGTTCCTGGAAAACGGCCGGAGCATTACATAGCCCGAAGGGCATCACCAGGTACTCATAATGCCCGTCTGGTGTATTAAAGGCCGTTTTCCACTCATCGCCCTTTCTTATGCGTATCAGATTGTACGCGCCCTGCAAATCTAGCTTAGAAAAGATCTTAGCGTCTGTAATCTGAGTGAACAAATCGTCTATCAGTGGCAGCGGATAGCGATTTTTTACTGTAATCTTGTTAAGACCGCGATAGTCGATGCAGGGTCGCAGGCCTCCGTCCTTCTTTTTAACAAAAAAGAAACCTGCTCCAGCAGGCGACCGGGACGGGCGAATGAAACCCTTGGCCAAATTTTCACGGATGTACTCCTGCATGGCCAATTTTTCGGGCCCTGACAGATTGTACAAATGGCCCCAGGGGGGTACACAACCTGAACGGAGATCAATGGGACAATCGAAATGGCGATGTGGGGGCAATTTGTCTGCTGCCTTGGGACAGAACACGTCGGAAAATTCAGAGTACTGGTCTGGTACCCCTCCCACCTGAATTCTGGTTTGCCCTAAGGTCAACTTCCCCAAACACCGCTGAAAACAACGAGGTGACCAAGTAGTTAACTGACCCATGGCCCAGTCTATTTGAGGTGAATGGAGTTGTAACCACGGCATGCCTAGGATAATAGTGGAGGTAGACATGTGCAATGCAAAAAACGATAATTGTTCCCCATGCAATACCCCTATGGTGACCTTCACCTCCGGGGTCTGTGACAGAGCACGATTCCGTTGCAGAGGGGAATCGTCTACTGCCGTGACCTGAATAGGGGGTCTCACAGGGGTGAGAGGAATACCCAACTCCTGAGCAAACTCAAAGTTCATAAAATTGGCCGCTGAGCCCGAATCAATAAAAGCCTCAGTGGTCACAGATTTATTCTCCCATGTAATAGTACAGGGGAGAAGCAATTTCTTTTCTTTAAGGGGTGAAAATGGTGTGCCTAGGGTGTCACCCCCCACTACTCCTAGGCAAACTCGTTTCCCGACTTGTTCGGGCAGTTTCGCACCCTATGCCCTGCTTCTGCACAGTATAGGCATAGTTGTTCCGTCATTCTCCGCCTTCGCTCCACCTGGGTCAATTTTGATCGACCAATCTGCATTGGTTCCGGTGGAGGCAAGGCCGGAGGGGATGAGACAGACGGAGATGGCGTTACTAAAGGTGCGGCGGAGGGTGCCGCATAGGATGTCACCCTGACACGGTGACTGCCCCGAATCTGCCTCTGATGGCGTAATCGACGGTCGACTCGAATGGCCGATGTGATGGCCTCATCGACTGTCCTGGGCTCGGGCAAAGTTAACATTAGATCGGAGACCTCCTCTGACAACCCAGACAAGAAGTAATCCATCTGGGCAAAATTGTCAAACCTGGCGGTGACTGACCATCTGCGAAACTCTGCCGCGTAATCCTCGACTGAGCCTCTGCCTTGTCGCAGAAGTTTGAGCTTGCGCTCAGAGGTTGCCGCAAGGTCAGGGTTGTCGTATATCACGGCCATGGCCTTAAAAAATTCCTCTACCGAGGTCAGAGCTGTATCAGTGGGAGGCAGATTGTATGCCCAGGTCTGGGAGTCACCAGTTAACAATGTTTTAATAAAGATGACCCGTTGGGTCTCAGTCCCCAAGGATCGGGGTCTCAACTCGAAGTATGACAACACTCTACTCTTAAAATTCCGGAAGTCAGACTTGTGGCCGGAAAATGTATCTGGTACGGGCATTCGTTTGTCATCACTAGGAGGGGATCGCACTGAATCCACTGACATCTGAAGGGTTTGCGCAGAGCCTGTAAGGGCATCAATTAAAGCTTTGTGCTGGCCCAGTGCTTGCTGGATAGTATCCACCGAAGTGGCAAGCACAGTTAGAGGGTCAGCGCGTGCGTCCATATTTAATTGGTCTGGCGTTCTGTAACGGTCGGTGAGCACAGAGAGTATCTGATTACCGGTGATCTGCAGTATCACTGGGAATACAGATATATACCAGATTATAAGTGATCTGCAGTATCACCGATAAACCGATATACTAGCTAACCTCTGTTCACCCGAGTAGAGTGCAGTGTTTGGTGTGACAGTAACACTTTGAGGACTAGGCCTCAGTGCAGCAAGGAGTACTGCACAGATTCCTTTCGCAGACCTGAGCTCTCCAAGACGGGAGGAGTCAGACTGACAGTAGGAAGGATGTCTGAAAGTGACCCTCAGGAGGAAGGGTCGCTAACAGAGCGAGGAACCGCCTCTAACGGTAAGGTCGGTTCTCGAGGTCGGACAAGCCAGGTCGTACACACACGGACAGATACAGTACAAGATCAGGAGACAAAGGCGGAGTCTAAGTACAGGCAGGGTTCGGCAACGGGGTATCAGAAATATCGAGGTACAGAATCAAGAGGCTGAGGCGGAGTCTAGGAACGAGCCGGGGTCGGCAACAGAGTGTCAGAAATATCGAGGTACAAGATCAGAGTTCAGGAGGGTAGTCAAGGCAGGCAAAAGTCATAACAGATAATCACAATCAAACTAGTACTTTAGCTATCAACAGAATCTAGCTAAGTGTAGGATTACAGCTCCAGCTGGTCCCGGCACACTTGCGGATCTGACTACGGATCTGGGTGCTCCCACATATGTGATCGCAACGCCAGACAAAGAGCAAGTGAACAGCCAGCAGTATATACAGTATACACAAGGACCTCTCCAGGACCTCCCTAATTGCTGGACCAATGAGAGTTGTGGAAAATGTCAGCTGACCCGCCTGGTCAGCTGACTCACTTCTGGCTGTTATTTAAACTCAGCCTCTGAGCGCGCGCGCGTGTCACTCTGAGCCTTGGTGGACTATCAGTCCCAGCCACACCAGTACTGTCTAGCAATGTATTTTGTGAACCACTTGCGGGGGCCGCCTCCAATGCGGATTCCGCCGTTCCCAATGCGGATTCCGCCGTTCCCAATGCGGATTCCGCCGCTCTGCCTAAGCGGCATGCGGCGGTTTTTCCGCGTTGTGACGCCCTGCTGGACACGGAAACAGCCGCCTCACTATAGAGACGGCGGCTCTTCCGCGTTTCCTCACAGATGGCATAAGTAATAAAAAAGTTATTGCTGTATCAATACGGGCACAGCTGAAATGCCAAAATTGTCAGGAACTTTAAAGGGTCACTTAAGGCAACCAAAAATGAGTTTTACTCACCTGGGGCTTCTACCAGCCCCCTGCAGCTGTCCGGTGCCCACGCAGTCTCGCTCCGATGCTCCTGCCCCCCGCCGGCAGCCACTTCCGTTTTCAGCAACAGGCGCCGACAGGCCTAAGAACGCAAGTGATTCTTCGCGTTCCTGGCCGCAATAGCACCCTCTATACTGCTATTGCGGCCAGGAACCCGCTTCCTACATGATGTGCCACACACCATCACACTGAATCACTAACAACTGATGCTCCCGCCTCTCTTCTCCATTGAACAAGCTGCTCAGCACATAGCCTAGCAACATCCTGTACAGCAATCATTTACAACATTTCACCTGAAATGATGACAGATGTAGCTTTACATTTCCTGCCTGTGTGGGAAGCTTTCTAACTGAGGGGAAGAGAGTGTGTGATGGATAGTAAAACTTTTGCAGCTGAGCACAAAAAAAGTTCAAAAGTTTAAAACTTAGGGGCTTGGTCCAATAAGACTTCATGGTATTCTTCGGGAGCTGCTATTTAAAGCAGATCTGAGAGGAAAATCTAACTATAACAAGTAACTTGTCTATATATCTTATGTAAAGTTTAGATAGTTTACACAGCAAATCTAGCTGCAAACAGCTTCAACGGGATATGCTTATTTCTTCCTGTGATACAATGAGAGCGGCCATGTTCTGTTTGTCACATTACACACATCCAAGCTGCTGTGCATCTCCAGCCTTCAGCCTGTGAAAACTTCACTCCTCTCTCCTCCTTACTCCTCCCCTCGGCCTCTGAAATCTCTGGCTAGTAACACCTCCTCTTCCTCCTGCCCAGACTGAGCTCCCATAAGCCCTTGCTACATCTGTCTCAAAGTGCCAAGGTACTGGAGAAGCTGTGGGCGAGGCTTGTTTAGTTTATAGGGAAAAACAAAAAAAAAAGTATTTGGCTTGAAGAATGCCCTATAAACTATATGAAAGGAACACAATTATGCAATGAGTAAAAGTTTATCTCAGATCCACTTTAAGTATTGTAATTTATAGGATAACGCCGTCATGTGACAAAGTGGTAAATTTCATCAAAGCTTTAACTTTAGATACAAAGTGGTCAGACCACTATTTCTCAGCAGAAACCATATTTACCTTGTCTCAGAATGTATAACACTTGCTTCTTCTTGCAGGCTGACTGTGCCTGGAGCAGGAACGCTGTCAGCTATGTTTCAATCGATGCAATAATAATGGTTATAATGACGTTAATAATAACAATTTTAATTTGAAGTGTGAAAGTAGCAGTAATAATGATTGGAACTGAAAGGGTGACAGCAGCAGTGCAGGCTGAGGGTGGCCACGAGTCATCTGATATTTGCACTTAGAGCAAAGCACATGACAATTACTAAGCTGGCTAATAAAGGGTTCATAGTGGCCACTTGCAGTTCAGCTCAGGCGGCATGATGGGAAATGTGAGCGGGATTGGGCAGCAGAGGTTTTTGTACTGCATCAGGAAGTAAAGAACAAGAGCTATTTAGCCGCAGGGACAGCCATACTATCCCAGGAAAAAAACACATATATAAGTAGAGAAATACTTGTTCTTTTTACACACAATGGGCCTGATTCACAAAGCGGTGCAAAGTGTTTGCACGCGAGTGAAAACCCCTTTATCACGCCTAAACTCAGTTTAGGCATGATAAGAAGAAACTCGCGCGAATTTTCCGCGCGCAAAGTTTTGCGCGCGCAAGTGCGCAGGCCCGCGCGCAGCACCCGGCGCTTCGCGCGAAGCTCCCATTAAGCCCTATGGGACTTTGCGTACGCGCGTACGCGCGGTAGCTTCGCGCGAGTTAGAGCACAAAGCGGTGATAACTTTGCTAGTGCAAAGGTTATCACGCCTAAAGTCTTTTAGGCGTGATAACTGAGTTATCACCGCTTTGTGAATCGAGCCCAATATGTATTGTACTGTCCACGTTTTTATTTCAGTAAATTTTATACACTGAATAAAGAGAAAACTGTTTCAGGCATTTTCCATCTTTACTACCTCTGGCTGATGTTAAATTCTGATGTCATTTCCTCCCTTCTTTTCTCCTAGAAATTGCACTGTCATATCTAGCTTGCTTTGTAAACACATGTGAGCACAGCATAGACTGTATTTCTGCAGTTTCTCCCTTCACAGCCTCAGCCTGTCACACTGTACTGTCCTCAGTCAGTCAGTGAGCAGCAGGAATGTGGGCGGATTGATAACAATCTTCCCTCTAATCGTAGCTAATAAGGTGTATAACGTACAGCATGCAGCACGCTACACGTTACACACAAACGCAACGTGTGCACTGTGAATGTCGCACAGACTTAGTATTGCTGTGCGTTAGTCTGCGTAGAAACATTTTCTAACGTGCGACTTAAACGTCACACTGTGAAAGAGGCCTCACTTACATTATTAAATAAAGAAATAAAAGTGGCCAAAAATAGAAATGGGTGTTGCACAATTCTTTTTACAATATAACTGTATTAAAATGATCTTTAAATTTCAGCCTGTGCACAGTTAAGAAACTCCAAAACTGACAGCTCCTGCTTCCCTCTCCCTCCCTTCTTCATAGTAACCCATGCTGAATCAGGTAAGCACGTCTATACAGACTTCTGAGGTGTTCTGCTTAGATAACAGAAAGACTCTGCTTTGCATGGGCAGCTGCTATCCAATGTCTGGACCCAACTTATGGCTGCTTTAAAGAGACACTGAAGCAAAAAAAAAAATATGATATAGTGAATTGGTTGTATACTATGAATAATTACTAGAAGATTAGCAGCAAAGAAAATATTCTCATACTTTTATATTCAGGTATATAGTGTTTTTTTCTAACATTGCATCATTCTATAATATGTGCAGATTACACAACACTCTGCATTCACAATGAGTCTTTCAGAGCAGTCTGTGAATTAATGACCTCTCCTCTAGCAGAGAAAAAGTAAACAGTTTACTTACAGTTGAGATAATAAAAGTCAGATAACAGCCCTCTCCACAACTAACTTAGTCGGAGAGCTTAATGGCTTGTTTGCATAGAGATAACAACGGGAGTTTCTCAACTCTTCCTGTACTGGAAACAATTACACTGATGTATCTGATCTTAATGTTTTATTTCTTAGCTGTGCTACACATACAAATCATAATATCATCATTTTTTTTCCGCTTCAGTGTCTCTTTAAAGAGGACCTGAACTCTTACACAGGACTCAAGGAAAACAGAAAAAAATGCACCCTGTGTGTTTTTAGAGAGAAAAGCCTGTCTAATTCCCCCTCATCTTCAAGATACATTTGTGGACAGTAGGCCACGTAGCTTTATATTGCAATGAGTAATATGATACTAGGGCATAATTTTGATTGAGTGTTCCAATGTTGCTGTACATTGATATCTATGTAATTGACCATGTGCCTATCAGGGCCACTTTTGACTTTATACCCTTTTATTATTATTATTATTTAATACTTATAGCACCAACATCTTCCGCAGCTCTGTACAGAGTATATTGTAACTGTCCCTCACAATCTAATCCCTGCCATAGTTATATGTCTATGGATGTACGGCAAAGTCCCAGCAATTCAGAACTCAACTAACCAGAAGTCTCAACCAACCAGAACAAATCTTTGGCAGTACTACAGTGGTGAAGGCCAAATTTTTAGGCTCTGCTTTGTTTAAAGACTCCATGGCCCTCACAAGGTTAATATACTTTCAATTACTGTATTTTAACATTGAATACAGAGTTCATGGTATATATGTTACGGCCAGAACCCGAAGTTTGGCCACTTCTAGTTCTGGCCGGCCACTTCGGGTTCTGGCCGGCCAATTCGCGAAGTGCCCGCTGCGCTGCGGCCAATGTTAGAAACGGATCGTTTACTCTGATATGAATGTATCTTCTGGCCGCAGCGCAGCGGCCAAACGTATTAATTTGTTGCAATTTTTTAAGCCGGCGGCAATGTAACGATTCAAGCCGCCGGCTTTTTCATCTGCCTCATCTCTCTCCCTCTCTCTTCTTATGGCCAGCCGGCGGGGGGGGGGGGGACACGCGAGTCCCCCCGGGAGTCGTTCGTCGCAGCAGGGGCAGCAGAGCGGGGAGGCTGCAGACATTGCTTCTGCCAGCACCCGCTCTGCAAGAACGGCAGGCTTCCCTGCCGCGACGAACGACTCCGGAGGCTGCCCATAAGAAGAGAGAGGGAGAGAGATGAGGCAGATGAAAAAGCCGGCGGCTTGAATCGTTACATTGCCGCCGGCTTAAAAATTGCAACAAATTAATACGTTTGGCCGCTGCGCTGCGGCCAGAAGATACATTCATATCAGAGTGATCCGTTTCTAACATTGGCCGCAGCGCAGCGGGCACTTCGCGAATTGGCCGGCCAGAACCCGAAGTGGCCGGCCAGAACTAGAAGTGGCCAAACTTCGGGTTCTGGCCGTAACATATATACAGAATCAGGGATTGTACTGTATTAACTAGGCCCATTTTGAACATTCAGTCTCAAGCAAACAGAAAGCACACTTATCCGGCTTCAGCCATTTCCTGTGGGTGCCAGACAATGGGGACTTTGTTGTATCACGTAGTATATGTATTGTAGTCTAGGGCCAATTTAGGTTGAGACAAGCAATTTACATTGAATAGGTAGATATCCCGTATATCTTCTTGTGTGTATACAATTTAGAGGGAAGCCAATTAACCTCCCTGGCGTTCAATTTCCCCAGGATTTCTGTGCAAAAAGTGATAAAATTAAATTTTTATAACTTTTTTTTCCTGTAACTTGCCAAAATGTGTCAAGCAAGGGTCTAGTATACAGTGCAGGAGAGTATTGATGTCTATGCACGTTTATACTGTTCACAGCATGCTTTGTATGGACTGACATATCTGTCAATAATTAACTTAACTATATGTTTTTGGAATGTGGGAGGACACCAGACAGCCCGGAGGAAACCTACATAGACACAGGGAGAACATACAAATCCTGTGCAGATAGTGCCCTGGCTGGGATTTGAAACTGGTACCCAGCACTGCAAGGCGAGAGTGCTAACCAGTACACCATCGTGCTGCCCGATGCGGCACTATCTGTAGGCTGCCCAAACACCAGCCAATTATTGTTACAGATACAAGTGCTTAGAGCATTGTTGGCATGCTGCTGAAATGATCAAGAGCCATCGCATGCATAAAACATTAGTGCCTTGGATCTTTATCCACCCCTAAGTTCATTGGAAGACAGCAGCCGTGGAGTGTCTGTGTTCTTTCATTCTCTGAAAACTGGGGATGGTGAGATCTTCATGAGAACGCAAAGCCGCAGACAATGCTGCTCTTGATCTTCACAGCAGGGTGCTGATTGGATAGATAACACAGAGATCAGTGGGAGATAATCAGAGCTCTTGGACCCATTTCATAAAAGGACAAGATGTACCTTAAAATGAGCTGACTGAAAAAGATTTCACAAAACATCATAATAAGGCTAAATTAGCATTCAATGTCTGAGAATTCCAGAGTAGGACCTCAGATGGATGGATGGTGTTACAACAAAAGCTGCCCATAGACATGCAAGGAAAGCCAGTTGTAAAACAATTTGAGCATCCAAAGGCTACTTTCACACTGTGGAGCCGCATTGCATTACCTGGAAAAACAGGATCACAACTAAAGGGACACATCACACTTGCAGAGCAACAAATACCGTACGTAGAACGTGTTTCACTGCAATTGTTATGCCCGAGTTATGCTTTTTGCCATACTCAGCATTAAGCCAACGCATTTTCCACACCGCACTGCTAACGAGCTGATGTGAACATAGCATTACATACACTTACCTAAAGGATTATTAGGCACACCATATTAATACGGTGTTTGACACCCTTTCGCCTTCAGAATTGCCTTAATTCTACAATTGATTCATTAATTGATTCAACAAGGTGCTGAAAGCATTCTTTAGAAACGTTGGCCCATATTGATAGGATAGCGTCTTGCAGTTGATGGAGATTTGTGGGATGCACATCCAGGGCAGGAAGCTCCTGTTCCATCACATCCCAAAGATGCTCTATTGGGTTGAGATCTGGTGACTGTGGGGGGCATTTTAGTACAGTGAACTCTAAAGAAAACAATTTGAAATGATTCAAGCTTTGTGACATGGTGCATTATCCTGCTGGAAGTAGCCATCAGAGGATGGGTACATGGTGGTCATGAAGGGATGGACATGGTCAGAAACAATGCTCAGTTAGCCTGTGGCATTTAAAGAGACTCTGAAGCGAGTCTCAATTCTCTTTTTTAACCTATATTCATATTAAGCCCCATAAGCACAGCTAAACCGCTGCTATCCCGCAGCAAAACGAGGGGTGTATAACCCCCAAATCCCCTCTCCTACCTCCGGGGAGCGCTTCCTGCTTGAGGCGGAGCTACAGCCATAAGCTCTGCCTCAAGCGCGTCAATCCCCGCTGATCGCTGCCTCTCTCCCGCCCCTCTCATCTGCCTTCACGGAGAGGGGCGGGGGAGAGGCGGAGATCCGCGCGGCGGTTGACGCGCATGGAGGCAGAGCTACAGCTCACAGCTCTGCCTCTAGGAAGTGCAAAATCCACGACCAAGAAAGTCGTGGATTTTGCAGGGGGATTTGGGGGGTATTAACCCCTCGTTTTGCCGCGGGATAGCGGCGGTTTAGCTGTGCTTATGGGGCTTAATATAAATATAGGTTAAAAAAGAGAATTGAGACTCGCTTCAGAGTCTCTTTAAATGATGCCCAATTGGCACTAAGGGGCCTAAAGTGTGCCAAGAAAACATCCCCCACACCATTACACCACCACCACCAGCCTGTACAGTGTTAACAAGGCATGCATGGATGCATGTTCTCATTCTTTTTACGCCAAATTCTGACTGTATCGAGACTCAACAGACCAGGCAACATTTTATCAGTCTTCAACTGTCCAATTTTGAGTGGTACCCGGTGGGCTCTTCTGCTGTTGTAGCCCATCTGCCTCAAGGTTGTGCGTGTTGTGGCTTCACAAATGCTTTGCTGCATACCTCGGTTGTAACGCGTGGTTATTTCAGTCAGTCAATGTTGCTCTTCTATCAGCTTGAATCAGTCGGCCCATTCTCCTCGGACCTCTAGCATCAACAAGGCATTTTCGCCCACAGGACTACCGCATACTGGATGTTTTTCCCTTTTCACACCATTCTTTGTAAACCCTAGAAATGGTTGTGCGTGAAAATCCCAGTAACTGAGCAGATTGTGAAATACTCAGACCGGCTCGTCTGGCACCAACAACCATGCCACGCTCAAAACTGCTTAAATCACCTTTCTTTCCCATTCTGACATTCAGTTTGGAGTTCAGGAGATTGTCTTGACCAGGACCACAGCCCTAAATGCATTGAATCAACTGCCATGTGATTGGTTGATTAGATAACTGCATTAATGAGAAGTTGAACAGGTGTTCCTAATAATCCTTTAGGTGAGTGTAATTGCATTGCATTAACATTAATGTCTGGTGCAGCGCACCAGTGTGAAAATAGTCTAAGGAACATCTTCAATTGATGGATGAATAAACAGTAGTATTCAGCTTAGCCAGGTGTTTCTGTCATTTCTGTGGAGAGAGGAGGCAGAGCTACTCTTAAAGAGAATCTGTATTGTTAAAATCGCACAAAAGTAAACACACCAGTGCGTTAGGGGACATCTCCTATTACCCTCTTTCACAATTTCGCTGCTTCTCGCCGCATTAAAAGTGGTTAAAAACAGTTTTAAAAAGTTTGTTTATAAACAAACAAAATGGCCACCAAAACAGGAAGTAGGTTGATGTACAGTATGTCCACACATAGAAAATACATCCATACACAAGCAGGCTGTATACACCCTTCCTTTTGAATCTCAAGAGATCATTTGTGTGTTTCTTTCCCCCTGCAGTTCTCGTGCACTGAAGTTTCAGGCTGCTCCTTTTCTTCCTGCAAACAGCTTTGCCCTTGTCTGTAACTCCTCAGTATGTGAAAGCCCAGCCAGCTCAGAGGAAGATTTATCCAGCTTGTAAAAGATAAGAGAGAAGCTGCCCTAATCTAAATAGCACACAGGCAGTGTGCATAGAGGGGCCTGGAAGGGGGAGTTCATAGCAGAACCACAACACTGAAGAACTTGGCAGCCTTCCAGACACAGGCCGACAAGTCTGACAGGGGAAAGATACATTGATTTATTACAGAGACTGTGATAGTACAAAGTGCTGCAGTAAGCCAGAACACATTAGAATAGCTTTTGGAACTTGTAGGATGATAAAAAACAGGATACAATTTTTGTTACGGAGTCTCTTTAAGGTAGCCATACACTGGTCGATTTGCCATTAGATCGACCAACTGACAGATCCCTATCTGATCGAATCTGATCATAGAGGGATTGTATGGCTGCCTTTACTGCAAATAGATTGTGAATCGGTTTCAGGCTGAAACCGATCACAATCTGTTGAGCTGCACCTGCCGCCTGTCTCCCCCCCCCCCTCCCCCCCCCCCCTTTACATTACCTGAAGCTGGCTCCGGGTCCTCTTCTCCGCGCTGCACGCATCCCAGCATCCTGCACCGCATCCCAGCGTACACTGTGTCACTCCGTGACCAGGAAGTTCAAATAGAGCGCCCTCTAGTTGAACTTCCTGGTCACTGGAGTGACACAGGAAGTTAATGTACGCTGGGATGGAAGCAGGAACAGAGCGGTGCAGCGCGGAGAAGATGCCCGGGAGCCAGCTTCAGGTAATGTATACCTGTATCGGATCGGCTCCCTACCCGCAGGCGATCGACTGTAATTTCCCGCACGGCGCGATCGACGGACCGATCCGATTTCGGGAGGAAATCGGATCGGCGGGTGCGTTTAGCGTGAATGATTGGCAGCAGATTCGATCCCAGTGATCTAATCTGCTGTCGAAACGGCGGCAAATCGGGCCAGTGTATGGCCAGCTTTATCATACCACTGGTGCAACCTGAAGGCAGGGGACATATTGACTGGCTTTGGCTTTTTAGGGCCCATTCGCACTTGAGCAATTAGCGAGTGATTCCCGCTAATCGCTGAAGCGCTAGCGGTTTTTAAAGCGCTAGCCAATTGCGGGCGATTTGTGATTAGCACCAATCGCAAAACGTGTGACATGCAGTATTTTCTTCTCAATAAAGCGCTGATTGCGATCGCAATGTGTGAGCGATCGCAGAAGTGTGAGCAGTGATTTACCATGCTAATGGCTGGAAAAACCACACGTGCAAAACGGTAGCACTTTTAAGTGTGAACAAAGTGTTAGAGGCCCCTTTTACACTTGCAGGTGAAACCTGCGTTGCGTTACCCCTTTTGGCCGCAAAAGCAATGCAGGTCTATGAAGACTGGCACACTTAATGCGGTCCGTTGTGGTGCAGCGAAGTATCCAATCCGATGCAAGGGCTGCACGGAGTTGCCGCAGGCACCACGCTTAACGCACGGAGCCTGCTGTAATGGAAGTCTATGGGCGATGTACGTAGTGTAAACGATGGAGCATGGTGGGTGACCAAGTTATTAGATCCTTTTGATCTAAGATTGTGGGGGACGTGATGCAGTAGTAATAATAATGGAGTTGATTGTCTGATGTTTCTATGAAGCTTTAGATGAGAATATAGTAGAGTGGGAGGGGCTTCAAGAACGCTCTTGGCACCCTTTGGAGTGCCCCTTTAAAAGGAAATTTGGATTCCTAAACAAAGCATAATTAAAATATTTCAGCCCTCTAAATGTGCATATAAATACTTGGCATAACTCCTTTCATCTCCTAGATTAACAGAAAGTCTCAATCTGAGTAATTCCATAACTTTCAGAAATGTTTCATCTCTGGTTATTTCTAGATTCATAGGAAGAAGCTGGAGGGAGATTGGACGCGGTAATAGAGGTTTTGACCACTGAACAAAGAACTGCTCACACAAAACAGATTCGATTTAATTAGAAACAGAGTGTTATGACTCATTTCTTATAACACTGCCACAATTTTATTGCCTTTCAAATAAAAGATCCGGGTTCTGAATGATTTAGTGGATGTTTGCAAGCTTTGCGGGATCTCTCGCGTACACAAAACACACTGGGGCTAATCTCAGCGCATTGTGCATTAAAAGAAATGCGCTACTGAATTGACATTCTCAAGGAGAGACTTGGTGTATTTCCACAGAACCTTACATAAGCCGGCAGTGAGGCGCTGTAACCGTATGATGTGTTCGCTGGCTATGATCACGATGTTTGTGGAATCACATCCAGCACAGGCAGAACAAGCACACGCTGTGCCGACACAACTAAAGGAGGTGAACAAACAGCGGAATGACTCCTATGTAGATGGCAGCATCACTGCCACGCAACCCAACGCCATTAGAAGGTGGTAAAAACTGTGACGATAGATGGAAAAAGTACTTGTAATGCTGGGAATACACGGTTCGTTTCTGGCTCTCGGTTTTCCACTCGATTGTTTTTGCCGCTCGATTCAGCAGTCGATTCTCTTATCTTCCGCTCGTTTTTCTTATCTTTTTCAATTCACTTCTATCAGAAATCGACCGGCGAAGGATTCGAAAGGGAGATCGGACAAGTCGGAAATTATCTTTCGAACCATCTAATCACCTAAAAAACGAACCGTGTATTCCCAGCATTAGAGCACCAAACATGAATGAGGTATTTTCTTTCAAAACTGGTAAAATGTTTTTGACAACCTGTTCTGATATGCGCTGTCTATAAAAAAGAGGGGCCTGGGGACACTGTCCAAACCGGAGTGTCCCCCCCCCTCCCCCCGTTATCCAATTTATATGTAGGGTGGATGGGCGGAAATGGTGATTTCCGATTCTGCGGAGCTTACGCTTATGCAGATTACTGATTCCAAGGATTTCCATCGGCCAAATTCCAAAGTGTCTGTTTTTTGGTCATTTTTTGCAGTCTATGATTGGCAAAAACACATTTGAGTTGATGCTGCGTTCTCTGATTGGTACAGCGCTTCCGAGTTCTGTGATTGGGATAAAATTACCAAGTTGCGATAATGCAGAATTTCCGCAAAAATATGATTTCCGTTTCCGATTTCTGAGGAGTCCTTTTTTTGCATTCTCTGATTGGGACAAAGCTTCCAAGTTTTGTGATTGGGTTAAAATTACCGAATTGCACTAATGTGGTATTTCCGCAGAAATCTGATGCCCAAGTGCCGGAAATGTAGATTTCTGATCGGAATTGCGTAAATTTAAATTATGCAAAAACTGAATGAGCATCCCTATTTACAAGTCAACCACACGCTATGACTGGAACTTACCTTCTAGATAGAGAGGGTGGGGGTGCCCATACATAACTCATATTGCGGGCCGATCAGCCTTTCCGAATAGATCTTTTTATTAATAAGTTGTTGCAACATGGCCGCCCGATTGATCATTCGATCGGTTTCTGGACAAAATAACATGGATTGATCAGTAATGGTGGAAAAATCCCAAGGGTTTCATAAGTGGTAACGGCATTTGATATTGCGGCGGTCAATGAACCTCTGGCAGGTGTCCCACTACAGGGGCAAACCCAGGATTTTCAAGGGGGGGATTCCTGAAAGGTCTCCCTCAGCCACGCACATCATACTGGGTACACATAATGCAAATTCCCATCCAACTGACAGGCTCTGACAATTAATTCCTAAATGTCCGATCGACAACGGGATCGATCAGGAGCAGTTTGGATACAGATAATAATGAGGACAGCTGACATTGGTAATGAAGGGGAAGGTGAAGCATTCACACAGCAGGGCACAGGGCTGTGCTCATATCTGACTCTCCATGCTCTGTACATACGCTGCTGCTCCATGCTCTGTACACATGCTGCTGCTCCATGCTGTGTACACACACTGCTGCTCCATGCTCTGTACACACGCTGCTGCTCCATGCTCTGTACACACGCTGCTGCGCCATGCTCTGTACACACGCTGCTGCTCCATGCTCTGTACACACGCTGCTGCTCCATGCTCTGTACACACGCTGCTGCGCCATGCTCTGTACACACGCTGCTGCTCCATGCTCTGTACACACGCTGCTGCTCCATGCTCTGTACACACGCTGCTGCTCCATGCTCTGTACACACGCTGCTGCTACATCAAAAGACAACTGTAGAAGGGAAAGAAAGGGGGCAGTGCTGTGAGCTGCAGGAAACCTGCAGGTATTCTGGTGTCTCAACTTGTTCCTGTCCCCAGAAACTGCACCGGCCCTGGTCTGAGGGGGATTCTGGGCAATATCATGTTGAAATACTGTCCTGCAGCCCAGTTTCCAAAGGAAGGGGATCATGCTCTGATTCAGTATGTCACAGTACATGTTGTCTGTGCCCCAAACCATGACACTCCCTTCACCATACTTGACTTGACTGACTGAGTCAAAGCGGTAGCAGGAAAAAAGGGTGCCGGCTGAGGGTGGACGAAAAGGGCGCCACCATAGACTTTAATGCAATTATCGTTAATACGAAGAAAAAAGCAGAAAAAAGGGCATTGCGATAAATATCGTTAACAACATTAGAACATTAAAGTTTTTGAAGTATGTTATCGTTTTAGAAGCTTGCAACGTTATAGTTTTTGTTATAATATTTCGTTTGTATGTACAGATTTTACGTTATCAAATATATTATCGTTTCTATGTGAAAAGGGTGTTTCTGCAGAGGGAGTGTTTAGGGTTAGGCACCACCAGGGGAGTGGTGAGGGATTAGTTTTATTCAACACCAGGGGGTGGTTAGGGTTAGGCACCACTAGGGGAGGTGGTTAGGCACCACCGGGGGGGGGGGGGGGGGGGGTGTGGTTAGGTCTAGGCACCACCAGGGGAGGGTTCTGTGTGAGAGTAGGGTTGGGTTAAGCTGTATTGTTGAATTACAAAACGATTATTAACGTTAATATCTCTTATTTTTTCCTGTCTTTTATAACAACGGTATTTATCGTTAAGCAGATTTGACAACGATGTTTATTGTTATCAGATTTCTTTATCCACTGGCGCCATTTCGTTATCCAGCCTGGCCCTTTATTCACGGCGCCATTTTTTCATGCATGTAGCCAAAGCTCAGGATCAAAATTAGATACTTACCTGAAGAGAGGGAAGCCTCAGGATCCTATTGAGGCTTCCCTCGGTGCTCCTATGTCCCCCATTGCTGAGCGCGGCTCCCCTCCAGATCGGGGCCGCGCTCCACCTCTGTTATGAGCACGGCCGTGCAGTAGCCGTGCGAGAAGGCAGCGCACATGCAGTAGCACGGAGATGCTCGTACACATGTGTTGGCAGCAGTGGCGGCGCCAGGGGGGTGCTTGGGGGTGCTCGAGCACCCCCTAGAATTGTCCAAGCACCCCCAAAGCACCCCCTGGAGTGAACTGACTTCAGGCGTCTAAAAGACGCCAAGTCAGTTCACACACCGGCAGCACGGAGCAGCAGGCAGGGCTACGGTAAGATGGCCGCCCGGAGCCCTGTTCTGCAGACTTCGGGCGGCCATTTTCCCGTAGCCCTGCTCTCTGCATGCAGGCAGGAAGTCTCGTCGTGACGTCGGGAAGGAAGAGGATCGTGGGCGCGCGGGCGCTGCGCGCCACAATGAGGTCGGGACTCGGGACGGGAGGTCGGGAAAGAAGGTCTTCTGGCTGTAGGTGAGTAAATGGGTTTTTCTTTTCTTTTTCAGGTGATGCGGATTGTGCATATTGGGGTCATATCTGCTACGGATTGTGCATATTGGGGTCATATCTGCCACGGATTGTGCATATTGGGGTCATATCTGCCACGGATTGTGCATATTGGGGTCATATCTGCCACGGATTGTGCATATTGGGGTCATATCTGCCACGGATTGTGCATATTGGGGTCATATCTGCTACGGATTGTGCATATTGGGGTCATATCTGCTACGGATTGTGCATATTGGGGCGATATCTGCTACCGATTGTGCATGTTGGGGTCATTTCTGCTACCGATTGTGCATATTGGGGTCATTTCTGCTACCGATTGTGCATATTGGGGTCATTTCTGCTACCGATTGTGCATATTGGGGTCATTTCTGCTACCGATTGTGCATATTGGGGTCATATCTGCTACCGATTGTGCATATTGGGGTCATATCTGCTACCGATTGTGCATATTGGGGTCATATCTGCTACCGATTGTGCATATTGGGGTCATATCTGCTACCGATTGTGCATATTGGGGTCATATCTGCTACCGATTGTGCATATTGGGACCATATCTGCCACCGATTGTGCATATTGGGACCATATCTGCTACCGATTGTGCATATTGGGACCATATCTGCTACCGATTGTGCATATTGGGACCATATCTGCTACCGATTGTGCATATTGGGGCCATATCTGATAACGATTGTGCATATTGGGGCCATATCTGATAACGATTGTGCATATTGGGGTCATATCTGCTAACGATTGTGCATATTGGGGTCATATCTGCTACCGATTGTGCATATTGGGGCTATATCTGATAACGATTGTGCATATTGGGGCCATATCTGATAACGATTGTGCATATTGGGGCCATATCTGATAACGATTGTGCATATTGGGGCCATATCTGATAACGATTGTGCATATTGGGGTCATTGGACGTGTTTTTTGTTAAAATCTGCTCACATTACGTGTATTTTCTTGAGAAAACCTGCACAATTATGTGAATTTTCAGGGAAAAGGGTCACCAAAACTTGGGCCCTCTGTCTTTGCGTTGCACTTTTAAAGGGAACCCGAGGTGAGAATAATATTGAGGCTGCCATATTTATCTCCCTTTAAGCAATACCAGTTGCCTGGCTGCCGTGCTGGTCCTCTGCCTCTTATTCTTTCAACCATAGACCCTGAACAAGCATGCAGCAGGTCAGGGGTTTCTGACAATATTGTCAGAACTGACAAGATTAGCTGCATGGCTTGTTTCTGGTGTAATTCAGTTCACTACTACAGCCAAATAGATCAGCAGGGCTGCCAGGCAACTAGTATTGTTTAAAAGGAAATAAATATGGCAGCCACCATATCACTCTCACCCTGGGTTCACTTTAAATTACAGTTAGCCCCGCCCTCATCCGGTCATGACCACGCCCATTTTTTCGCCGCGGCGCGCTTCGCGCGCCGCAGGTTGTGGCCACACCCATTTTTGGCGCGGCGCGCTTCGCGCGCCGCAGGTCGTCAGCTCCCCCGGAAATTGGTCCAGCACCTGCATAGCACCCCCTAAAAAAATTTCCTGGAGCCGCCACTGGTTGGCAGGCTCGCATAGGTACTGTGTGGCCATGCTGCAGGAAGAGGAGCTCCGATATGATTAGCAATAATGCCTCGTTCCTAATCTTTTAGGGGCCGTTCACAGTGACTGGTGACATCAGATTACCAAGGGAAGCCTCAATAGGATCTTGAGGCTTCCCTCTCTTTAGGTAAGTATTTCGTTTTGTACCTGAGCTTCGGCTCGGGATCACTATAGACTCCCTGCACACTGCAATCCGTTTTGCAATTCCGATTCCGTTTTCGATCCGATTTGCAATTCCGCCTGGGGGGGTCTTAGGGTTAGGCACCACCAGGGGAGTCTTAGGGTTAGGCACCACCTGGGGGAGTCTTAGGTTTAGGCACCACCTGGGGAGTCTTAGGTCTCGATTCACAAAGTGGTGCTAACCCAGTAAAAGACTTTAGGCGTGATATCCATTGCACCACGCTGGTGAAAAGCCAGTTTAGGCGTGATAAGTTTAGGCGTGATAAGTTTAGATAAGTTTAGATCGCGCGCAAAGTCCAGCGTGCAAAGCAGCGTCATTAAACTCTATGCGAAGTGCACCAGACTGCGGTGCTAACCCAGTTCGTGCTTAAACTTATCACGCCTAAACTTATCATGCCTAAACTTATCATGCCTAAACTTATCATGCCTAAACTTATCATGCCTAAACGTATCATGCCTAAACTGAGTTTAGGCGTGATAAGGGGCTTTTCACCAGGGTGCTAACTGTTAGCACCGCCTTGTGAATCAAGCCTAAAGCTAAGTACCCACGGGGGTACAATTGTAGCTGTCGCCGCACACGGGAGCGTGTGCGCGACAGTTCGGCGACAGCTCGTCGCCAAATCCCTCTGCATCCACACGGCAGCAGAGGGATTAGCGATGCGGCGGAAGCTGTCGCCGAGTTTCCTCCCCCCCGCCGGAAGCTCCGTGTGGTGTGTGTGGGTAGCTGTCGCTAGCCCGCATACACATGCGGGGCTAGCGACAGTTCCGGCGAGGTTGCGGCGACGACTGTAGCGGGCGATTGAACATGTCAATCGCCTGGCGACAGCTCCGACGGGCGACGGTTCGGGGCGCGCGCATCATACACACGGGGCAACTGTCGCCGCAACACGCGCGTGCCACGCGGTTGCGGCGACGGCCGTCCCCCGTGAGTATGGGCCTTAAAGGGTTAGGCACCACTAGGGGAGTCTTAAGGTGTGGGACCACTGGGGGGGGGGGGGGGGTTAGGGTTAGGCACCATCAGGGGAGGGTTCTGTGTGAGAGTAGGGAGAAGTTAGGTCATAGTAATCACTTTTCTCAGCTATATCTAGAGCCCTTTTATTGTCCAACAAATTTTGCCTATACCAACATCCTTTTTATAAACTAAAACTATACGGCATATATGGGCTACACCAGGCGCCATTTGTAGCCTAATTTGGCATATATGGGCTACACCAGGTGCCCTTTGTAGCGGAATTTGAAATATATGGGCTACACCAGGCGCCCTTTGTAGCTGAAGTTGGTATATGGGCTACACCAGGCACCCTTTTTGTAGCCGAATTTGGAATATATGGGCTACACCAGGCGACCTTTTTTCCAGGCGCCCTTTTCAAATAGACGCGGGACCCTAAGGTGTCCCTCTTGGGAGGTATGCACAACAGGATGTTCTATACTTTTACAATGTAATTTTAAGTAAATGATCTGCAGCAGCACAGAATTGTAACACTATACTTCAGTGATCTTGAGAGTGGCATTCGCAGTTGTGTTGCAGAGCTGGTTTCTGTGTCATCTAGCTATAGCTCCATAATGCTTTGGTTTGGGGGAATACCAGACATGTCTTGTCTTCCTGTTCATATCTCCTCTGCCTTGTACTTCTGATTTCCTATGTTGATTTATAGCTTGTTAATTAATGAGGCAGTGAATGCTACCTCCTGATGGCTGTCTGCACTCCAGAGCTGTAAAGTTGTTGTGAAGAGTCTGCGCTATTGTCATTTTATTTTATCACAGTGATTTAATGCAATTAGCACAAGTGGGTTGTCTCCCAGGCTCATAATGATGTTTGTGAAGAAGAGACAAGAGCAATACAGTGTGTATCTTTTGGAGTTGCTGTGAAAAGAGCTGGAGCACCAGTGTGGTGCTCCAGCTCTTTTCACAGCAACTCCAAAAGATCTTTTGGAAAAAAAAAAAAAAAAGCAATAATGAATGATACAGAAAATCTGGGCACAGAGCAGAGTAAACAAAGTACTTGGGTAGAGGAAACTGCAGGGGGTTCATCTGCAAAGATCTAAAACCAATATTTTAGCACATTTCTGAGAAAATATGATTTGTGTAAAGCCTGTTTATAAAGCTAGTTCGCATCGATGCTTTTAGTGGCCATTTAATGGTGAACATTTAAAAGCCTCTTAACCACCCTGGCGTTCTGATTAAATCGCCAGGGTGGCTGCGGGAGGGTTTTTTTTAAATAAAAAAAAAACTATTTCATGCAGCCAACTGAAAGTTGGCTGCATGAAAGCCCACTAGAGGGCGCTCCGGAGGCGATCTTCCGATCGCCTCCGGCGCCCAGAATAAACAAGGAAGGCCGCAATGAGCGGCCTTCCTTGTTTCGCTTATATCGTCGCCATAGCGACGAGCAGAGTGACGTCATCGACGTCAGCCGACGTCCTGACGTCAGCCGCCTCCGATCCAGCCCTTAGCGCTGGCCGGAACTTTTTGTTCCGGCTACGCTGGGCTCAGGCGGCTAGGGGGGCCCTCTTTCGCCGCTGCTCGCGGCGAATCGCCGCAGAGCGGCGGCGATCAGGCAGCACACGCGGCTGGCAAAGTGCCGGCTGCGTGTGCTGCTTTTTATTTCGTTAAAATCGGCCCAGCAGGGCCTGAGCGGCAGCCGCTGGCGGTGTTGGACGAGCTGAGCTCGTCCAGACCGCTCAGCTGGTTAAACGTGGACTGTTAGTTCCCCAGCAGCTGCCTTTGGCTGTCAGCAACTGAAAGCAGCGATACTCTCTCAGGCTAGTGCACACATAAGAGTGTGAAAGGTCGTGTTTTCTGTCACGTGCATTTTTTAAGTAAGTTTTTTGTGTGTGTGTTTTTAGTGCTTTTGCTTTTTTCCCTGCATATGCTTTTTTTTTTACCGTTTTGCGTGCATTTTTATGCATTTGCGGTTCGCATATAAAAAACCCATATGCGTTTTGTATGCGTTTTCAATGCATTTCTATATTGCTTTTTATGCAAATCACTAGGAAAACAACAGGAATCAGAGATACATCACAAAACCATTTGTTTTGAAAAAAACGCATATAAAAAGGCATACAAAATGCAATACATTGCGTTCCCTTTGACTATCATTATGTGCGTTTTTGAAAATAATGCAACAAAACCATCGTTTTTTCATGCGGCCCATAGACTTCCATTAGCGGGAGAAAACGCAGCGTTTTCCGCAACGCTTGCATTTCTGCTAAGTGTGCACCTAGCCTCAGGCAGCAAACACCAATTTTACTGGTACTTCTGCATGTTATCGTATGTTATGTGCGGTGTGCAAATAGTACATCTCCTGTTACCTAGGTATCTTGCACGCTGCTGGTATACCTGATGAATAGTTTACCTTACATGGGGCTTTTACCAATCCCTTGCACACATCCTGTGCCTGCACCATTACTGAACGATCCTCCAGTCTCCTGCAGCGACCCTCTTCCGGCCCGCCGACTGGCGAGTCAGTGGCTACTGCACATGTGCGGCTGTGCGCATCCCCGTTCACGTTATCACCACCAGGAGCATTCTGCACAGTAGAGATTTTTTTTTTTACTGCGCATGCGCAGAGCGTGATCAGGAGGTGCTCAGACGAGGGCCGCGCATCCAAATAACAGAGGGTGGCTGCGGGGGATTGGAGGATCACTTTGTGACGGAGTGGGTATAGGACCTGTGCAGGGGGCTGGTGGAAGCCCTAGGTAAGTTAAACACTTTTTTTCATTTATCAGTTTAGGTTCACTTTAATTTCAAGGATCGATTTCCATACCTGGGAATGTAACTGCATCCTCTCTGGAGATGTAAAGTTTACAAATAATATACAATTAACATGATACAAGCAAGGGTAACATAGACAATACACATGACCCTGAAGGGTTCAATACAATATACAATACAATAACATTTCTATAGCGCTTTTCTCCCATAGGACTCAAAGCGCTTATCTGGAGCAGCTAAGAGAGAGAGCAGCAGCACCAGTCTGGGCGCACTCAGCTTAGCTTAGAGGTTCATACCTCCCCACATGATACACTAAACACTAACTACCAAAACAACCACCAACCACTTTAACTGACACAGCTGATGGCCAACTCACTCATTCCAACCACACCTTTTCTTGTCTAACCTACCTTCTACATAAACCATTGACAAAATTCATTCAGTTGGAGTCGGGAAGGAATTTTTTCCCTTTTGGGGCTGATTGGACCATGCCTTGTAAGGGTTTTTTGCCTTCCTCTGGATCCACAGGGATATATGAGGGAGCAGGCTGGTGTTGTACTTTGTTCCCTGGTTGAACTCGATGGACGTATGTCTCTTTTCAACCCAAGTAACTATGTAACTATGTATAGTACTTTATTATTGGCCACAGTTGGTAACATACAAACATTCCATAATGTACAATTCAGCATAAATGGTAATAATAAAATAATCAGTTAAACATAACCATGAATAACATTAACATTAACAATAACAAGCATAGCAAAACCAAAGTCTTCATCCCTTTCCTGGTTCGAGGGGTCTATTAACTATATCTGAGGAATTAGCATGAAACCCCTATCTCCCAACCGCCCAGAATGGCTCTGGAGCCCCTTGGCTTACATGCATCCATCTTTAGGCCTCTTTCACAGTGTGACGTTAAAGTCGCACATTAGAAAATTTTATAACGCAGACCAACGCACAGCAATACAAAGTCTGTGCGACATTCACAGTGCACACGTTGTGTTGTGTGTAACGTGTAGCAATATTTAGAGAGTGCTGGATGCTGCGTTTAGCAATACATTTGCTGCGTTATGTGTGGTGCACATGCTCAGTAATTTATTTTTTTTAAATGTAGCGCATGCGCCATTTTCGTTCCATCAGTATGCGACGAAAATGGCGCACCAAGAGACACATAACGTAGTACAAAATAATGTCCAATTTATAACCTACATGCGCTGCGTTAGGGGCACGTTGTGCAACTTTAACGTTGCATCAAACGCAACGTCCCACTGTGAAAGAGGCCTGAAAGGTCAACTGAAGAAGCGAGAGAGATATGGAGGCAGCCATAAATATTTCCTTTTAAAGCGGACCTGAAGACGAAAAAAAAGAAGTTTTATTTACCTGGAGCTTCTGCCAGCCCCCTGCAGCCGCCCTGTGCCCAAAACGTTACCAAACGATCCTCCGGTCGGCGGTCCACTGCCGCGGCTCACTTTCGCTTCTGGCAGTCGCCATCCATTGCGCCTGCAAGAGATTTTCTCATACTGCGCCTACGCAGGACGCTTCTGGCCACGGGAGCGCATACGAGGATGCACGTGGCCAGGGCCAAGCGGCGCAGTGGTTGTCGACTTACAAGTCTGCGTGAACCAAAGTGAGCTGTGGCGGGGAGACGGAGGATGGTTTGAAAATGGCGCGGGCACAGGACGGCTGCAGGGGGCTGGCAGAAGCCCCAGGTATGTGCAACTTTTTTTTTTATTCCATCCTCACTCAGATCCGCTTTAAGCGAAACCTGTTGATTGGCTATCCTGCAGATCCTCTGCCTCTAATGCTGGGAATACACATTACATTATCGTTCCGATAGATGACTTCGATAGAAAAATTCCGTCATGTCCGATTCTCCGCTAGATTCTTTTCTGCTCGATTTCTTATAGAAATGAATGGAAAAAAGATAAGAAAATTGAGTGGAAGATAAGAGAATCGGGCAGAGAATGGAATGGTTAATAGATCACGTGGAGAATCGAAAGCAAAAAACGTAACGTGTATTCCCAGGATAATACTTTTAGCTAGAGACCCTGACCAAGCATGGAGCAGATCAGGTGTTTCTGACATTATTGCCAGATCTGACAAGATTAGCTGCATGCTTGCTCTTGGTTTTATTCAAACACTACTGCAGCCAAATATATTATCAGGGCTGCCAGGCAACTGGTATTGTTTAAAATGTAATAAATATGGCAGCCTCCATATTTTTCTCTCTTTAGTTGTCCTTTTAGTACAATGATAATACAATACAATAACATTTGTAAAGCACTTTTGCCCCATCTGACTCAAAGCACATAGTTGTGTCTCTGATCAATACAGGGTTGCAGGCTGGACTGTGTTACAGAGAAAATAGTCAGGTGTTCATAAATGCCAGACTAAACAGGTGGCTTTTCAGTTTGGACATTAAAGCGGATCCGAGATGAAAAACTAACTATAACAAGTAACTTGTCTATATATCTTATCTAAAGTTTAGATAGTTTACACAGCAAATCTAGCTGCAAACAGCTTCAATAGAATATGATTATTTCTTCCTGTGATACAATGACAGCAGCCATGTTGTTTGTAAACATTACACACAGGCAAGGTGATCTGCATCTCCAGCCCTCAGCCTGTGAAAACCTAATTCCCCCTCCTCCCCTCTGCCTCTGAAATCTCTGGCTAGTAACAACTCCCCCTCCTCCTGCCCAGACTAAGCCCTTGCTACTGTCTGAAAATGACAGGGCTCTCTGAAGAGCTGTGGGCGAGGCTTGTTTAGTTTATAGGGAATTAGAGTATTAAAACAAAAACAAAAAAAGTATTTAGCTTGAGAAATGCCCTATAAACAATAGGAAAGGAACACAATTATGCAATAAGTAAAAGTTCATCTCGGATCCACTTTAATGCTTCCAGGGATGGAGATGTCCTGATTGGGTGTGGTAGGGAGTTCCAGAGTGTAGGGGCAGCATGACAGAACGCTCTGTCTCAGTTTTGAGGTGGACTCTGGAGGTGATTATTAGTCACCCCCTGAGTGTTGTGTCTGCTGTACAACAATCATTCCGAAAGTGTTCCAAGAAATTCTCAAGAGCAATCCATCCAAGTGACAATTATTGAACATGTGTACTTTTCAGATTGTCCAAACCCCTCCCCTTTCTCCTCTTCGACAGCGTGGCATCACCGGATGCATTCGTTCAGGTATGAGGTCATCACCTGACCCAGCCAAAAACATGCGGCACATCATAAATGTACTTTCTGAACACCTCTTCACTGCTTTATGAACTTCTTGTGCTGTACTTCAGCTGAATCACACATATGCTAATGCATTTAATGAAGGCATATATTTAACAGTGTATTATTACATCGGTACACATTTGCCAAAAATGTATTTTTAGCATACTGTGTGCCATACAGATAGTACAGGATATACACGTGTAGGCTGGCAATGATCTACACACAGAGATACTGTATAACCTCTGTATTGGCCACTGTGGGCATACATTTCAGTTAGCACTGTAAACAATAAGTAGTGCATGCACCATTAACCTTGTGCTGCAGTTTTGCCCTTGACACAGGATATGTATTGTAAGAGTGGCCTTAACACTGACCTTGTCACATGCAAACACGCTCACGGTGACACATGGAAAGCTTTAGTTTCAGTCTTTATTTGGAGAACTGCAACATTTTAGATGATCCCTTTTGTCTATTAAAAGGTCAGTCCACCCGAATCTCATATGTCTGCTTCTGGCAATTCCTGCAGAGTTGAACCACCTATTGGTTTCTTATGTCTTGTACTCCGGACCCACAGCAGAGGATTCTGGACCAGCTCCAGTTCTACCGTACTTCAAAACATTTGATTTGTGGTAGATATAGTACAGATACAGAAGTTCAGTTTTCCTGAGTTGAAACCACATTTCACAGAATACCCCACAAACAGAATGACATATACATGACTAATCCAAGCACCATATCGATATACGCTGAGTGGCCAGAAAATTAGAGACACCCCTTATTTGAAAGTAAACCAGTCCATCAGTGATGTAGAGTGATGTAACAATGCAGAATTGCTTATATAAGGAATGCTCAGCTTCGGAAGATGTAGTTATCAGGGGTAAGGCTAAATCCACACCGTTCAGGATCGGATCCGTTTCAAACGGATCAGTTTTTCTAAACTTTTTTTTCTTACCCCCCCCCCCCCCCCCTATTTTTTCCTAAAATGCTTTTTGCCGCATACGTTTCCAGTCCGTGAAAACGTATGCCCGGCCGTGGGGGCTGAGGGAGCAGCCAGGGGGCGGGGGGCAGCGGGGGGGACGACCCCCCTCTCACCGGGGTCTCCTGTCCCCGCTCCCCCTCCAGCTACTTGCGCAAAACTTGTTAAAATGTATAGCGGCAGCAAGCGGGGAGAACACCTTCTTCCTCCACTCTCTGCTTGACTTCCTTCAATGCTGCCCTCTACACTTCGGAGGGCGGAATTGCAGGAAGTGTTGCGGTGAGCGGAGGAAGTGGAGAGAAGGTAAGCTCCCCGCTCGCTGCCTACATACATTATAACAAACTTTGCACAAATAGCTGGAGGGGGAGTGGGGACGGGGGACCCAGGTGAGGGGGGGAGGGGGCGACCCCCTCCTCGCGAACCACTGTTACCCCGTCCTGGCTGCTATCCGTTTCTGTGTCCAAAACTACCTGTGTAGAGGGGGATCCGTTTTAACATTGCCCTTCACTACCCTTCCATGTATGCGGGAGAGATCACGGTGCGGGAGCAATCAAAATGCTGCGAATCCGGACCATCCGTTCAGGTCTTTAAAACGGATCCCTTGAATGCAGCCGGATACGGTTTTTTTAAGTGAAGAAGGATGCTATTTTTAACATTGGTGTCCATGGCTCCGTTTTTGATCCAGGCCAAAAAAAAAAAAGCCACGGATACGTTTTTTATAATATATATATATATATATATATATATATATATATATATATATATATATATATATATATATATATATATGCATATACATACTGTATGTTACAACAAAAGTATGAAATTTAGTCAAGTCTTTCTCAAGACTTCCTATAATAATCTAACTACAAACATTAACGTTTGTATAGCAGTTTTCTCACGTAGGACTCAAAGCACATACAGTAAGCATGGCTCAGACCAGTAATTGATTGATTGGAAAATCTTGGTACAAAGGAAGAATTCTACAAGTCCGCAAATGTCCGTTAAACAGGTGGCTTTTCAGCCAGGGATGCGGCTGCCTTTACTGGGTGTGGTAGTGAATTCCTAAGGGTAGGGGCAGCATGACAGAAAAATTATTTCAGGCATAGTACGAAACAACAGTATATTTTGTACTTTGCCTAAGCATGCTATAATAGTCTAAATATTTATTTGTTAATTATTATGGTACCATTTATGGCAGTGGGGTAATAATAATAATAGGTAAAAATAATTGCAGAGGGAGCCCAGGAACTATGGGGGTCCACTCCTCCTCCTTCTGCAGTGTAAGTGTATGTCATGTGATTGGGAGCTGGGTGTACAGCTTACAGCGTAAAGCTTCTGGGAAGAAGTGGAGCCCAGACACATCGCTGGAGCAGGTAAATATTTAGCTAAAGGGCGCCCCATGACAATTTAGCTTGGGGGCCAAGGGGATTCCTGTTATGCGCCTGGTTTGTGGCATTGGCTTTCTGGTGATCTTAGTAATATCTGTTACTTCGCATTCGGCCACGAAAACTAACCAAATACATGCAGCAATCAAATAAGTTTATGTGTGAGTTTCTACACTGAAGTGTGTCAGTTTGGAGATCCAGGATTTACATTTAAGAGGAACTGTCCCGAAAATCTCAAAATTTAAAACACATGCAAATAAGAAGTACATTTCTTCCAGAGTAAAATGAGCCATAAATTACTTCTCTCTATGTTGCTGTCACTTACAGTAGGTAGTAGAAATCTGACATTACCGACAGGTTTTGGGCTAGTCCATCTCTCCATAGGGGTTTCTCAGCATGGCCTGTATTATTTATAAAGACATTCCCTGAAAAAGAATTATACAAAGATACTGGACAGCCTCCCTGCTCACCGTACACTTTTTTGGCAGTTGGATGGAGCAACTGCCATTCACTAAGTGCTTTTAAAAATAAAGAAAACCCTAAGAACCCCCCTATGCAAAGATGGGCTAGTCCAAAATCTGTCGGCAATGTCAGATTTCTACTACTTAATTAAAGTGACAGCAACATAGAAGAAAAGTAATTTATGGCTCATTTTACTCCAGAAGAAACGTACTTCTTCTTTGTATATGTTAACATGTATTTTAACTTTTAAGATTTTCGTGACACAGGTCCTTTAACCCTCTGGGCGATACAATTATATCGCCCAAGAGGTGGCGCAGCACTATTTTTTAATTTTTTTTATTTTTTAAATCATGTAGCGAGCCCAGGGCTCGCTACATGATAGCCGCAGCGCAGCGGCATCCCCCCACCCACTCCGATCGCCTTCGGCGATCAGAGTAAGCAGGAAATCCCGTTCAGAACGGGATTTCCTGCTGGGCTTCCCTGGTCGCCATGGCGACGGGGCGGGATGACGTCACCGACGTCATGGACGTCGTGACGTCATAGGGAGTTCCGATCCACCCCTCAGCGCTGCCTGGCACTGATTGGCCAGGCTGCGCAAGGGGTTGGGGAGGGGGGGGGCTGCGCGGAACGGCGGGTAGCGGCGGATCGGCGGCGAGCGGCGGCGATCGGAAGTTACACGCAGCTAGCAAAGTGCTAGCTGCGTGTAACAAAAAAAAAATTATGCAAATCGGCCCAGCGGGGCCTGAGAAATCCTCCTGCGCGACATACCCCGAGCTCAGCTCGGGATTATCGCTCAGGAGGTTAAGTAGAAAACCTCTTTAACCGGCATGCAACTTTACATGCATTGCCAGTAAAAAGGAATAATATGGATGAAGTGTATAGTGACACATATATTTTCACATTTATGTGACATAATTAATTACCCCCAACAGTGATGATCCTGGAGGAAAGGAAGTTTCCATAGTAACACTAAACAACAGCTTTATTATTCAACAAAGAGACGCAGTCCTCTCAGCTACACAGAGAAATCATAGTTAGGCAATTTGCACGCTCTTTGGTCTTATAAAACAGCACAATTTACGCTGCAAAGTACTGAAGCATTTTCTAGTTATGCGGCATATTCTAGAGTCACTGGGGATAAACTCAAATCATAGAACTACATCAGTCACTCACGGGCTTACGCAAGAATTTGAATATGTATTGTTAAATTATTAAAGCTATGCAGGCTTTCTCGTGAAAAAATGACATTTACCTTTCTGTTCCTGATCCTAATGAAGATTATGAAGGTAGCCACAGATTGGAAATGTTTGCAGATTGTGAGCCAGCAAGTACCTACATCAGATAGGGCTAGGGCCGGTCCTAGCTACAATGGGGCCCCCGGGGCAAAAGTAACTTGGGGGCTCCCCTAGCAATGCCCCCCTTCGCACCCTCTGAGACAACACCCAGGACCCGTCCCACCAAACTCTCAGCCAAACAAAATCATTAGGTGGCCATCATATGTCCCCAACAGCATTGCTGGGGACCCCATTATTCCCCTCCTCCTTTCCCTTACATATCCAGAGTGTACACACATTGGGGTCTTACCTAAGCCAGGCAGCACATTGGGGGCAGTACCGTGCTCTACACTCCGGGCTTCTCCCCATGGTGCCTCTCTTCCACAATCCCTGCAGTCATGTATGGGGTCACTATGGCTGGAGGGGAAGGGACACACACCATGGGGGCCCCTACAGTGGGGCTCTTGGGCAATTACCCCCTTTGCCTCTGTGGAAGCTCCGGTCCCCTGGATAGGACAAAACTCATCATGCCTTTCCATTAGTGATGGTCATGTCTAAGAGAACTCATGGAGAAGCATGAGAATTGTTTGATCAGCTGACGCACATTATACCGGCAACCACATGGGGCGCGTGTATGAAGAAAGAGCCACGACAGACAGGTAAAGTGCACTGCACCGGGGGAAACATTTGATATTGGGGGGACAGCGTAGGGGGTTCCGTCGCGTTTGTCACTCATCCCGATATTGCACACCGTTACTATCGCGCAAGTTGTCCCTACATCTTGCAGCATGTCCGACCAAATTATGTGACTAGTTTTCGCCTGAAATTGGTCGCATCATCAATCGCGCATGCTCTTGGCACCACCAATTTTCAACCAATTCTATAATAATAATTCAACAATAATTGAATCAGATTGTTGATTGGCTGCCAAGTTGATAGATGTACGGCCACCTTAACAAACTCCTTTGCACTGTTTGCTACGGGCTGTCGATTTACCGAGGGTCCCCTGCCCCGTGTCTGATCGACCAACATTTTTCACCCGGTCTGATTGGATGGAAATAACGATGGATGCGGCGTGTTGTACTATACATTTATAAGCGTGTTTGGCCTGCTTACTCTTTAGAGCTGTTTGTGGAATGTATTCAATCATTTAGTGTGAGATGACTTATCCACTGTATGCCATTAACAATGTTCATACTGCGGGCGGAATTGATTTCTTCCACATATACAGCCTTTTAAGAATAGTATTAGTATTCGCTCCACGCTTCCTAGAGCTTCCATAGCACCAATCATTTAAAAACATATTTACATGCATAATATTTATTAGGTAATTGTTTCTAAAAATACAGGAGTCTAGCAGTCTTGTGAAACCATGCAGTGAATGTAGATAATTGCCTCACTACACATGACATCATCCTTCCGGATATATATACTGTATATATTTAGCCTGTTGTGTCTGTAAGTGTCATCAGAGATGAGATTTTTTACCAAACCAGCCAAATATGGTCAAACTGAGGAGCAAAAATTGCTCAGGGGCAATGAATTGGGGCACTGAAGAGCTGAGGAAATTTGGCACGGCTATAGGTGCTCATACAAGTATCATCTAGAGCAGGAAATTTGGGCGCCAAAGGCATCCAATAAATAGCGCATGCCAGGGACACTATAAACAATATTTGGCATTTTCTATAAACAATATTTAGGGATTATTGCTAAAACCAATATTTAGCTCTTTTTATGGTGAGATTGCGGTGGGGGTGGTTAACCACTTCGCATCCAGACCTTGTTTACCAATTATGGACCAGAGCAGTTTTGACAGTTTAGCTGTGTCCTTATTTAATTAGAAATAACTTTATCCCTACTTATGACACAGAATTGAAATATATATTGTTTTCTTCCAAGACAAACTAGGCTTTCATTGTATGCAATTTTTTGGGGTTGGGTTAGGAATAGGTAGAGGTTGGGTTCTGTATGAGAACAGGGTTAGGTTTAGCTGTAATAAAATATCACTATCATTTACCAATATCTTACTATGGTAATTCACACTTCATAACAGAAGAATATCAATAAAGTTACCAATATTCCACTAGCCAATATTTCGGGTGCCCAAATTTTCAGGTGCCCTTCTTAAAGTCAACAACCCCCTTGTACTATATATAATTTTGTTTGTTTGACATTTCTGGTACATTTCATCATGTATATGGAATCTCCCGGTCATCTATTAACACCTGCAAGCTAATCGTTTTACCTCCAGTTGACTTGATGCAGTGTGATCACACTCAGTGGTCATTTTTTTCAATTTAAAATAAAGTGCTGTAAAATGGTGCAATGACTGGATCAATTCCAGATCAGTGAGTAATTGATTGTTTGCCAATTGCCACATCAGGTCCTTGCTGCACAGTGGGTGACTTCCTCTAGCAAGGCCTCTTTCAGACGGGCAGCTGACAGGAAGTGAATTCACCTTTATGTGGTATAGGCATCATTACCTCAAGTAGATTTAATAAAAGTACACCTTTAGGGCTGTCACACTAGTAATTAGTAACTAATAATTTTACCGCACCCCACCGCAGGGCTCTATGGGGACCCTCATACTGCTGTGGTACAGCGTGATGTGACAGAAGTGACATTTTTGCCGCATCCCTGATGCACGGACAGATCTACGTTTTCACATTTCTGTAAGTAAGTAAGTGGAGAATTGCATTTCAGATAAAATTTGTGAAATTGTGTTCACATTTTTGGATGCACAAAAAAACAACAACGTACATTTGTAGTATGAGACTGAACAGAGGCGCCAAAAGTATAAAAACAGTACTTAAAATATTAAAAATTGCTTAGGAGGCAGTGGTGGACTTACCTCCCTCAAGCAGACACAGGAAACTGTGTATTTCAACAAAAAGTAAATTTATTGGTACACTCCAGGGTATTGCTTACAACGCGTTTCGCAGGTCTATACCGGCTTCTTCAGGCAGTAGAGGTAGGAGTACACAGCACAGTGTCAGAGTCACACCTGGCGCCTTTGACAAAGGCGCCAGGTGTGACTCTGACACTGTGCTGTGTACTCCTACCTCTACTGCCTGAAGAAGCAGGTATAGACCTGCGAAATGCGTTGTAAGCAATACCCTGGAGTGTACCAATAAATTTACTTTTTGTTGAAATACACAGTTTCCTGTGTCTGCTTGAGGGAGGTAAGTCCACCACTGCCTCCTAAGCAATTTTTAATATTTTAAATACTGTTTTTATACTTTTGGCGCCTCTGTTCAGTCTCATACTATATCATATATCCACCCTTGGTGGAGGGGGATACCCCTTCTTCTTCTTCACGTCTACAGAGAGCGACTTCTTAGTCCTGAGTGAGGACAGGCCAATCTCCTCATCTGCTTATACAGTGGTTGCCTGGAGGTAACCCTGGTTTGTGAGTATATACATTACTCTTCATTATACCAATTTTGCCTTGACTTACTACACTATATTGGGCTCTCGGTTCTCCCCTCTCTTATATAATATATTAATTTGATCTCTCAGCTGAATCAGCCCAGGAATCTCCATGACACAGCAAAGCAGCTAATTTGTAAACACAGGATGTTAACAATACGTCTGCTTCCATGAAAGTAGGAAGTAGATACGCTGGAGATTTATTTTAGGATTTGTATCAAACAAATGGTTTTCTTTAAATGTTACTATGCTGTTGCTTATCTTTAGAGCAGAGAGGAAGTTCTGAGTTCAGCCAGGTCCGCTTTAAGCTACGTAGCTATACAAGTACTGATTTATCAGGCCAATTTCAAAGTGAGGAATGGTGGAAAGTTGCATAGCATTGTACTACATTGACCAGCACAACACAACAACAACAACAGTATAAAGCCCAATGTACACGATACGATTCTTTGTACGATTTGATTACGATTCTATTTACGATCCAATTAAATCCGACATGTCCGATCGGGATTCGATTCAATTCGATTTGCCATTGCAAAACAATGGCAAATCGAATTGTATCGAATCGAAATCCTGATCGGACATGTCGGATTTAATCAGATCGTAAATAGAATCGTAATCGTATCGCACAAAGAATCGTATCGTCTACATTGGGCTTTACAGTTTGTTCAATTCTCAGATTTATGCTGAAATCCAATCAAGGGCAAGTGGACCCCCATGATCCCCCACATTACCTATAGGTGACACATCAGGGCCATCATAAGTCTGTATCCAGTAGCAGCAACTGATATGGTAGATACGCACACAAACAAGTCACAACTGATTCTTCACCCAAGATTATTAATACCTATTAAAATGTAACAAGCCGGTCACACCTCCCCTTAATTATCTCTGCAGTGAGGAATTCCAGCAGTTTCACTGTGACAGTTTCTGGTTTCAGTCATCTCTGTGTATTATTATTCCAGCCAGGAAAGTGCAAATTCTGACACCACCTCTTTGGACAAGCATAGGTGGCGTTATCTAAAGTTGATGAGACAATGGGACCTGAGGCTCTCACTAACACCAAAACAAACAGTGGGCTTGAAAGTGTTTTGTCTTTACAAGTACTTTGTTGTGAGGCTGAGTAGATATCCTCTTGAGATCAAATAAACCAAGATGGTCAGCATTATCATACAAGGACTGGATCTACAAGCCTATAGGTGGACCTTGGACTTCCTGCTTTTCTGCTGCTAATAGTATGCAAGTACCTGCTGCTGTCCTCTGCACAGACAAGCCCTGGTCAATGGACAAATCTTTTAAGGAATACTCACCGCAGCGATGTAGGAAGATGGATCCCAGTGACGTCCCCCGTTGACGAACATTCCCCGATCCATCTTCCTGCTGGAGTGTACATATGACGTCATGTGACGGTACACAACAGGCGCGAATGGGAAGTCAATCGATCGCTGTACTTTGCGCAGAGTCGTTGGGTCTTAAATATCTGATCCACCGTGACTATCATTATCGCCCCACATCGCCAAATGTCATTCACGTAATCACACGCCTGTACACTACCCACATTGCGAGATCGTGAAAATGAAGGCTCATCACTCAGAAAATTGTCGTAGAAATCACGTAGTGGGTATGAGCCTTTAGGGCCTATTTCCACTAGGTGCTGCAGCTGTTTCCGATTCAGCTATGGCACCCATGCTGCTGCAAAGCCGCAGCCCAAATCGCTTTAGCCCTGCCATGCACCGCTATAGTGATTCGGGTGTGTGTGCGGGAAACTGCAGCATGCCATCCAGAATCACACCATGCGATTTGGATTGAAAGCCATTGCCTAAAGGGAAGTGTTTTCTCGTCCAACTCGCCTGCGGGGAAACGCTGCAGATTCAAGGCGGATCTTCCACTTTGTGGAAACAAGCGGATGTGCATCTCAGGAAGCAGCAGTGTCCGAAGGCCAATGTAGTTGAGCATCGTGAATACCCCACTAACGTCACTGAGCAAACGAGGAACAAATGTTGGGAGGGGAAAGAGCGTTTGCTAATTGAAATGCCTGATACACACCATGCAGTTTTCTGTCAGATCAACTGGTGAAATCAATAATTTATGACAGGTCTGATTTCCAATCTTTTTTTCTGATCAATTTTGTGTAGAAGTGATCAGAAAATCGATCAGAAAAACGATCGTAAATTAGATCGAACCTGTCTGAAATGATCAGTTCAACCCGCCGATCTGACAGGAAATTGCATGGTGTGTACCAGGCATGAGATCAGAATGTGGCACCCAGAGATGGACTAAGATGTAAAGGGACCCTAAGCAAGGTAGTATGTCCAGGGACACTTGTGAAAGCAAGTCCTTACTAGTTCTGATCTGCAAAGTCAGCCCCCTCCCTGTCTCCTCCAGTGACTATGCATCTTCTCCTGGCTGTAGCTGGCCAGTGACAACAACTGTATTTTTATGTACAGTAAACGCAAAATTACTTACAAGTAACTCCCACTACTGTCCTCTCTCAGGCAACAAAACAAGCAGGCCTGCTCAACTCATATAATCCCACCATGCATGGAAATAACTTTTAAGGTGGCCATACACTGCCTGTCATGGAGTTGATTCCCAAGACCTCTTCTAATCTATGTGCAGGGAGCACAAAGCGATTTTACCAGTACTATCACGAGTGCTGTTAAAAGCAAACCCAAGCCCAAGATCAGGTTTGTTATTAAAGGATACCACAACTGAAATGTGACATAATGAGATAGACATGTGTATGTACAGTGCCCAGCACACAAATAACTATGCTGTGTTCCTTTTTTTCTTTCTCTGCCTGAAAGAGTTAAATATCAGGTATGTAAGTGGCTGACTCAGTCCTGACTCAGACAGGAAGTGACTACAGTGTGACCCTCACTGATAAGAAATTCCCGTTTTTTACCTCTTTCTTGCTCTCAGAAGCCATTTTCTGCTAGGAAAGTGTTTTATAGTTGGAATTTCTTATCAGTGAGGGTCACACTGTAGTCACTTCCTGTCTGAGTCAGGACTGAGTCAGCCACTTACATACCTGATATTTAATTCTTTCAGGCAGAGAAAGAAAAAAAGGAACACAGCATAGTTATTTGTGTGCTGGGCACTGTACATACACATGTCTATCATGTCTAACACATGTCAGGATCCTGTTGAGGCTTCCCTCGGTCGGCAGCAGCCCCCCAATGCTGAGCTGGGCCCCTCGTTGCTGAGCGCAAACCCTCTCTACACATCGGGCCGCAGCTCTTCTCTTTGCAGTCATGGCCGCGCAAGAGACAGGCAAGCACAGCCGCGCATGCGCAATAGGACGGAGCACGCAGCTCCGTGCTACTGTGCATGCAGGCTCAAGTGTCTACAGTGCAGCCAAGAATGCAGAAGAAGAGCCGCGCTGCCCTGATAGGAATTGGCAACATTTCTATGTCGCCAGCAATGTCACCAATCTCCGAGGGGCCGCGTTCAGCGACGGGGGAGAGCAGAGCAGAGAGGGAAGCCTCAAAAGGATCCTGAGGCTTCCCTCTCTGAGAAATAAGTATCTGCTTTTGTACCAAAGCTTTGGCTCAGGTACACTTCAAAACAGCACAGGAGATTTGGGCGCTCAGTGAGTAACTTGGGCACCGTCATAAAACGGCAAATTACTTTTAAAGACTGTAATTCAGCCGCCAGCAATAGCTGGAAGCCGAATGACATCATTTCCCACCATCTACGTTGACCTGGAGGTGGAATAGTAATTAACGACGCCGGGACTTGTGCAGGAACAGGGTAAGTCATATATATTGGCTTTATCCTGCACCCAAAACATCCGAGCGGCATATTCATATTTATGCTACTATCGCCATTGGAGCAACACGCATTATGCTATTAGCGCAAAGCATTACGGAGGGTTATGTTTCTTTAAAGGACTCCCGAGGCAAACGCTTATTATCTATTTTTACTCACCTGGGGCTTCTTCCAGCCCTTAGCAGCCGTCTCAGTCCTTCTCTGCAGCCCCGGTCCTCCTTGGTGTCCCCACTGGTTGCCCAAAATGATCGCGACTTGCTAGCGGGGTCAGCTCTTCTGCTCCCGTGCATCCACGTCATCTGGCGCATTCTCCTCTCATGTGGGACCACCTCATTTTATATGTCAGCCTGCCAGCAAAATGTCCTGGCATGCAGTGGTGTAGCAAGAGATCATGGGGCCCCATAGCAAAACGTTCATGGAGCCCTCTAATGTAGGCAATCTTAAGCAATGCCACCTGCCCCTATGGTATGGATATGAGTTAACTGATCAATTTACATTCTCATGTAATTAACACTGCACATAGTTCATGGGCACTGATAGTCAGAGGGTGGAGGAACACAAAGTTTTTGGTGAATATATTAGGTACCATCTGGGCCCTCTGAGCTCTAGGGCCCCATAGCAGCTGCTATGGCTATTGCTAAGCCCCTACTGGCACGTAGAGATGGCCCAAACTCCGATTTTCAGTTCGCGAACTTCCGCCAGTGATGGAAAAGATGTTTCAAGGGGTCCAACACCTGGAGGGGGGCATGGCGGAGTGGGATAGACGCCAAAAGTCCCAGGGAAAAATCTGGATTGGACGCAAAGCAGCGTTTTAAGGGCAGAAATCACATTGAATGTTAAATTGCAGGCCTAAAGTGCTTTCAAACATCTTGCATGTGTATACATCAATCAGGGAGTGTAATTAGAGTTCTGCTTCACACTGACACACCAAACTCACTGCGATAAGGTAATGATCACGAAGGGGAATGAGCACATGTACATGCCTTTTGTTTTGTTGTTGCAGCTGCAGTGCCTTCTTCTAAACACTGTACTTTGGTTGAGGGCCGCACGAAATCACGACAGCATGTCCTCGAACAGACCTGCCAGGTGGCCTGCCTCTGCCATTTTTTTTGTCCATATTGGGGGGGGGGTGAATTGAAAGGTATGCACTGACTTGACTAATACAATGTGCAGTCACACAGGTGCAGTTAACAGGTATGCACAGAGTGGTATATCACACTGCACTCACCTAGGTAGGTGGGTGCACTGAACACAACAGGTAGGTATATGCAGTAATGGGTATTACAATGTGCACCTGTCACACACAGACAGATAGCGGACAGGCACAGTGACACTGCGTGCGCTCAGCTGACGTAGGTAGGTGGGTGCACTGTGAACTACAGGTAGGTATATGCAGTAATGGGTATTACAATGTGCACCTGTCACACACAGACAGGTGGCGGACAGGCACAGTGACACTGCGTGCGCTCACGTAGGTGGGTGCTCAGTGAACAACAGGTAGGTATATGCAGTGATGGGTAATGTGCACCTGACACACACACAGGTAGTCTCTGAATGTGCTGAGCCTGGCAGTGGCACACACAGTATGAATTATCAAGGCTGTCTATGCAACAAAAGTGTCAGTGGGACACACAGAAAAAAAAAATAGATCACAAGAACAAGATTAGCTCTCAAAAGAGCTGTTGTGGGGTGCTATTTTAGCAATAAGAATCAGCAAGGAGCAAGCTAAGAAGCCTACAAGAGCCTAACTAATCTTTCCCTATGAGAGAGTCTGCAGCAGCTGTCCCTTCTCTATTTACTGCAGGCACACGAGTGAGTAAAATGGCCGGTGATGCCTGCCTTTTATAAGGGGGGGGGAGTGGCTCCAGGAGGGAGTGTAGCCTGATTGGCTACAATGTGCCTGCTGCCTGTGATGTAGAGGGTCAAAGTTGACCCTAATGGTGCACTATGGGGGCGGACCGAACTTCCGGTAAACTCTGCGGTTCTCCGCGATCGCGAACCCCCGGAAGTTTGCCTGGAACCGTTCGGGCCATCTCTACTGGCATGCTCCTACTGCCCCTGTATCTTCATGGCAGGATTTGATATTTCTTTTGAAACATTGCTATCGACATTTTTGTGAAAACATCATGTAAATTATTTGCTGAACCCTTTAATCAAACAAAACCAATTTTTAAGTAGATAACATAGATTGCAGAGTGTTTTAGATAGATTACCAATCCAAAATCCCTTTATGTCATGAATACATCAAGGCCTCTCAGGCTAATTCCCTGTTTTCACTTCAGATATGTAATAAGATTACAAGTCTGTGAATACACAAGCCGGCCCTCACTGCAAGCACAGCCAGGCAACAAGGTTGTACCTTCTGCTGATTACAAGATTGAAAGATGCTATCAGGATTATTTCAGAGAAACAATGCTGTCCTCTTTCCCTCTTCTCTGGGAATCTTCCAGATAGGTACATACAATACACCTGGGGACACAGGCATTGTTCAGTGCAGGACCACATTAACACTTCTCCTCCCCCCCACCTGTCTCTGCACTTTCTTTCCAGTAAGCTCCTGTTTACAAGAAGTGTTCCATAATTTCCCTTTCAGGTTTCTCCTTTCTAGGCATCCTCTGCTCAGCTGAACCAAAAAGATGAGATAATAATTTGACACTTACCAATGTTATGTAATGTTAAAGGGAACCTGACCTGAGAGGGATATGGAGGCTGCCATCTTCATTTCCTTATAAGCAATGCCTGTTGCATGGCTCTCAAGGCTTCAGGCCAGAGGTGCCCACTGTTTTTCAGCTTGCAAAGTACTTTGAAAATTATAAAACGAAAATGATCTACCAGGTACATAAAAAACAAATCGGATAAAAATCGGTGGCGCCAAGTGCAAGCCCGGCACGAGTCCCCTGGTCTCCGCTGTCTTCTTCTCTGCTCCGGGCTCCAGGGCTGCAGCTTCAGTGAACTTTCTGCTGGTGAAGTTTAAACAGTAGAGGGCACTCTACTGTTTAAACTTCCTGCCGGGACAGGAAGTTCAGTGAAGCTGGAGGAGCCGAGCACGAAAAAGAAGCAGCGGAGACCAGGGGCCACGTGCTGGCTGGAACAGGTAATGTATTGCCGCTAGCGTCGGTCGTCGGGCATTTGAACGCCGCTATCGACGCACTCCCGACCCGCCGGCAATCGAGGAAAATCTTTCGCACGGACGGATCGACGGGAAGCGTCGGGAACGATCGATTTCGGAAGGAAATTAATCGTTCGGTCAGCGTGTGCGTGACAATTTCACAGCCGATTCAATCACAGTGATCGAATTGGCTCTATATCGGTGGGAAAATCGTTAGGTGCATGGGCCCCTTAAGAGAGTAAAGATGGCAGCCTCCGTCCTCTCACTTCCTGTTCCCTTTAAGGCCCTACACACTTGTGAGAGGAGAGTAGTCAGATGTGTAGGTCAGTCAATCTGTTTCTTGAAAACTTGATGCTGATTGTCTACAGAGATGAGATTATTGCCCTGACCGGCCAAAAAGATTGAGCAAGTGTCAAGCTGCAGGTGAATTAACACAATGCTTCCCTCTGTGCAATATAAACATTTCCTGCAGTGCTGATCCCATTAGCCACATACACAAGCTGGCTATGATTGTTAAGTACAGACATGCTGCCCAGCCAACTGCCGAGCAATGGATTCTGCTCTATGAAGAGGACAAAGAAGCATAACTACAAGGCATGTTGTCCTATATGAAATCTTTAAATGGGGTTTCCCCCCCTCCCTGGGTGAAGAGTCAAGCATGGGGTGATTGCAACCTTAACCTGAGTACTAACCTATCCTTAGTGTTAATATTGCCCTTTTCAATGAGATAACCTTGAACCCCAACTTTTTCCAGAACCCAATGACACCACACATCCCCTACTTACCTTGTACCATCCTCATACTATGCATTCCCTACTCAACCCAGTCAAGAGAGACACTATACATTCCCTTCTTGTATCCTTCAACCCAATTCCCATTACACATTCCAGTATTCCTTCACTCACAGTATGCATGATCCCACTCTAACCTCTCCCCATTGAAAACTCGCCTCCTTTTTGTACACAGTGTAATGGGTGGATTGTAACACATGGCAACAGCCTGAGGAAGGAGGTGGGGGGTTAGCAAACATGGTGGGGAGTAGGAAGGAGGACTGAGGAAGGGTCCTATAAGTGGCCCTTTCTGAAGGTGCCCCTTACCAGTTGCTATGGACATTCTTATGCTGCTGGTGGAATGTAGGTTAAGCAATGATGATCACAAATCGTCTCATGCCATAGAACTTGTTAGTGAAGAGTATGTAGATAGTTTCTGACTTTCTTTCCATTGTTATCTTTCTGAACAACTGTCCTGAATGCCATTCATGCTGTGTGAGCGTCTAAATCCAGCATGTCCAGGTGTTCCTAGACATCCAACTTTGATCTGGAGAAACAAGGCCTGCAACTTCTTTTCAGAAGGCCTTTCATCTGCAGATGTCCACATAAACATTGCCATAGTGCACCTGCTTCAGCAGAAAATCCTCCACCAAAACGTTCTGTGATGCGGTGAAGGATTGAGAAATCATGTGGCATAGATAGCTGTGTATGACCAATTTGTGTGTGACATACTAATCAGTTTTCAGTAGATGGTTAGACAAGAGTTACAATATCTATTATTTTGTGTGACCAAAGTCATGTCTTGTTTTATTGTTTTAACACCTTTACCCTTTATTTCACTGTTATGTTGGGTAACAATATGCAAGTAATTATCCAACTTTAAGTGCACCTGAACTCTTGCACAGGACCACAACTTTAGAGAGTTTACCCTGTCCAGGCTAATTCCCACTCATCTGTGCCTAATCTCCACTGTAATTTGATCTCTTTAGCTGTGACAGCAGATCTGCTAATTTGTAAACACAGGATGTTAACCCTATCTCTCCTTACATCAAAGCGTTTGCAGTTTACATAAATCGCAAACGAGCTGCATGCAGCACTTTGGGGGCAATTGCATTGTGATTCTTATTCTGTTCAATAGGAATGAAAAGGCAAATCGTGGCAAAATTGCGATGCAGAATCGTGTTCTCAGTGTGAATCGGGAATTAGGTCAAGTATCTTTATCAAGTGTCTGAACAAAACATTATTCACTTTATCTATGGAACCCAGTCCATAAATGTAGGGCTTATTGCCCATCTACATCCAGTCCTTGGCTGATAATTATCATTGCATTGGTATTATTGAACCCTTTATTGATCGAGGGTCACTTAATAAGTCTCCCTGTTTGTGAGATATCTGAGATTAAAGGCCCATACACACGTCGGATTTGCGCGAACGACGGGTCGTTTGAACGTTCCGTCGTTCGCACGTTTCCGCATGAAATCCGGCGTGTGTACAGACTATCGTTCGGGAGATAAGACTGGTTACCAGCGATCCGCCCGGCGGATCGTTGGTAACCAGTCTTATCTCCCGAACGATAGTCTGTACACACGCCGGATTTCATGCGGAAACGTGCGAACGACGGAACGTTCAAACGACCCGTCGTTCGCGCAAATCCGACGTGTGTATGGGCCTTAAGCCAGCAGCCTGGGATTACAGAATTCCGCATTTTGCTAGCATTTGAAAGCAGAGTTTAAATCAGTAACGCAAGCATATCCCTTTATTGACCAGAGCCTCATTCTAAAACATATAAACTCCCCTTTACATGTATGCAAACTTTATTTCAGGCCTGTGCCCTGCAGCCTACAAAGTGCTGCCAACAGTAAACAAACCACCAGGTTAAGAGATATAAGCAGGCCATACACTGGCTCGATTCACGGCCGTTTCGACAGCAGATCCGATCCTGGGATCGAATCTGCTGCCAATCGCTTGCGCTAAACGCACCCGCCGATCCGATTCCCTCCCGAAATCGGATCGGTCCGTCGATCGCGCCGTGCGGGAAATTACCCTCGATCGCCCGGCGGTAGGAGCGCGTCGCTTGCGGCGTACGATTCGGGCCCGATCCGAGCATGTATACATTACCTGAAGCTGGCTCCGGGGTCCTCTTCTCCTCGCTGCACCGCATTTCCGCATGTCCCAGTGTACGCTTATACTTCCTGTGTCACTCCGGTGACCAGGAAGTTGAAATAGAGGGCGCTCTATTTGAACTTCCTGGTCACGGAGTAACACAGGAAGCGCCGGGATGGAGCAAGAACAGCGGTGCGGTGCAGTGCGGAGAAGACGCCCGGGAGCCAGCCTCAGGTAATGTATACGGGGGGGGGGACAGGCGGCAGGAGCAGCTGAACAGATTGTGATCGGTTTCAGGCTGAAATCGATTCACAATCTGTTTGCAGTAAAGGCAGCCATACGATCCCTATCTGATCAGATTCGATCAGATAGGGATCTGTCAGCTGGTCGATCTAATGGCACATCGACCAGTGTATGGCCACCTATACAGTAGTTGATCATATGCATAATAAGACAGGACCATTCAAATGCAAGGTTTATTGTAAAGCCCCATACACACGCACAACAGCGGTCTTTTATGCTTTCACAACTTTTGTTGTGAAACAAGTTGAAAAACTAAAAAAAAAGTATTTTGCTATTGTTCAAACAGCTGATAAGACAGATAAGAAGTCAATCCAACAGTTGAACAATAGTAAAATACTTTTTTAGTTGTTTCAACTTGTTTCACAACAAAAGTTGTGAAAGCATAAAAGACCACTGTTGAGCGTGTATATAGGGCTTAACAGACCATTCCATAAACACAGACGCTAACGTTGCCTATGCTAACACATGCTTCCCGCCCGGGAAGGTGGGAAGGGGGAGTGGCCAGAGACTGCTGATGGTGCATAGTACTGACACTGAGGGTAGGAACACACCAGGCAGAATTGCATATGCATTTTCCACTATGTGCTATGGAAACAGGGCTGTTTCTTGGGCAGTGCGGTCAGGGTGCAGACTGGCAAGTAGAAGAAGGGGGGCGCAGGAGGACATAACCGCTAGGGAGCTGGTGACACGTGGTGCAGCCAAATGGAAAAAGAAAGAAGATTACAAGCGCGATCACCTTCCTTGACTCCTCCTGGGCTGCCTGTGTCAGATGTTAAGTCGTCATCACGTCACCGCTGCGTGATGACACCTGATGTCCTGTAGCGGTACTGCAGCTTTCAGTGCGCAGCTTTCCAGGCTCTCTTCGCCTGTGTGTTTTCCTAGTCCCTGCTTCCTCCTGGATGAGCGGCTGGTTACTAAGTAGGCAGATCTACAACCTTTGGCTGTGTGACTGTCCCTAAAGTGTAAGGGTTCGCGAGTCTGTGGGGGGGGGGGGGAGGGGGCACAATTTTTACACCCTCGCCCTGGGTGCAATTTAGCCTAGAAACTGCCCTGTATGGAAAACGCATATGCGATTCTGCCTAGTGTGTTCTTACCCGGAAGCTCGCTTTGTGTTTTCATAGTATTTTATGTCTATGGGTACTGTTACATGTATCTGTAAACAATAATACTGTCGTTATCATTATACATTTATATTACACTGACGTTTTCCATAGTACGTCACAGCATACAACGCACAATGCATGGGCCCCTTTCCTCTGAAAATCATGATCATTGGAAAATGTACTGCAATTTGCGTGTGATTGTTCGTTTTCCCGATACGATTGCATTTATGTTTTCCCAATGATCCTGTTAGCAAAAATAAATAAATAACTCGCAAGAAAACTGCACCACAGAGGTTGGTACGCCATTTTCTTTCTCTCCCATTGAGTTTAACCCAAACGTTAACACAGGAGAAATTTACAAAAGCGAAAAAGGGAAGCCGAGATCCCACAATAGTGTAGCATGTTTGACGTAGGAGGTGAATGTTGTTAGATAATACTCACAAACAAGACTCTCTGTAGACAGGAAAGACAGGGGATAACACCCCTCCACCAAGGGTGGACTAGAATATACACTGAAAATTTATACAGGGGCGTCAACACAAGAATACAGTTTGCTAGAAACCGTTTGAAAATGGAGGTAGTGGTGGATTTACCTCTCCAAAAGTAGACAGGATTCTGTTGATTTTGGTCAACAACTCACTTTATTTGAACACTCCACAATGCAATGCGTTTTGCAGGTACAATTCTGCTTCATCAGGCAAATAGTGGAGCAACTATAATATGTCCAGGAACTTCCCTTTTTAAACGTTTTTTAGCAGAGAAAAGCCCACGTCTGGGGGAAAAAATCACATTGCATTAGTGAAAAGGGGGCACCAAGATTTTAATGATTATCATGATGACCTTGCGATCAGGGAAGCATGGGCGAATCACATGCAATCTAAAAATCTTATCAGAATGCTTTAATTGGAAAAGGGCCCTAATAGTTATTGCCCATGCTTTCATCCATGTGTGCACAGTGCAGGGCATCTACTCTGAGGACTCCAGTGACGTTCCACTGACGCTTCACACAGACCTAACAAACTGGTTAGTCATGTTTTTCTGAATGAGGAATCTCCAGGAAAGTATGCAGCAACAGCAACATTCACAGCTCAGCCATGGATAAACCAATCACGACACTCTGCTTTTATACTAAAAAGAGATTAAAAGGAACTTCCACTTTTGTTATAAAAGCCATGATTACAGACCAGTGCTCCACAAGTCTTGTTAGAAATCATCTGTCTATTTCATTCTGCATTGAGATGAGAATGAGGAAAACCGACAGCAAGCCCAAATGCGACCAGATTTTTACTTTTTTTTTTTTTTGCCCCAAGGCCAACAGCTGTAACATCCATGTATAACTTTCATACACAGTTTTCTTGTACAGTCAGCAGCTCCCCTCTTCCATGTGCTGCTACCCATTTCCAGACTCACTTTTCCATTTGAAGCCTCCTCTTCCATATACAGTAACTCCTTTTCCATGACCAACCGCCCCTTTGGACAGCAGCCGTCCAATGCCTGAACCTTTGTGGCCTTTGCAGAAATGGCCCTATTTAGCAATAGTACTGTGAGTACTATGTTTGGAGAGCTGTTGCTAGGAGACGGTCCAGAGATGCTTCCAGGAGCTGCACAAAGCAGACGCTTTTCATACTCCCATTCAAAAAAATTAGATACTCGCCTATGGAGAGGGAAGGCTCTTGATATAGACACATATAGGATATGCATATAGAGCCTTCCAGGTTCTCTCTCCATGCTTTTGGTCCACTGCTCTCCACCTGTCGACCAACTGGTCAAATACACCTTTGGGAGTCTTGAAGGCTTTGGAAGTACTTGCATCCCCGACTACTTCCAAAGAGGAGAGGCTATGTACTGCGCACTTGCGAGTGAGCACTAGCGCAAGCACAGTACAGATAATGCCCGTCTTCAGAACTACTCAGGGATGCAAGTGCCTCCAGAGCCTTCTGAGGACTCCTGAAGGTGCGCAAGGGTAGACAGCAGTGGATCGAGGGCACTGAAAGAGGACCAGAAAGGATCTCTGGGATCCAGAACCTTCCTTCCTCATAGGCGACTTTCTAACTTTTTTTCAAGGTAGCTGTACATTTTGGACAACATTCAATTACAAGATGGTTTGGGTATTATACATTTGAAAGTGGAGGGTTTCAGTGTGATGTTTAGTCATGACTTCATTTCAACGGTTGTGTTTATCTCACTAATATTATAAATGCCAAAGTTTGGATGTTTGTTACTCAATCACGCAAGTGACGCAACAATGGCTAAACGGATTTGAATGAAATTTGGCACACACATAGTACATTACCTGGAATAACATATAGGATACTTTTTATCCTCATAGCCAAAAAGTGGGCGGAGACAAATACAAATTTCACTGGGAAAATGTAATGTGCAGCCATTCTTACACTGTTAATGGCAGGGTTCTCACACCGCACAGTTGTTCACTGGGTGACTGGGATCAATATTCAGAAAAGTGGGTGGAGCCTACAAAAGCCAATCAAAATTCACCTATTGATTTTCAAGGGGAATGTTTAATTGCTGCCATTCTTGCACTGTTAATGGCACAAGCCTCAAACATGGTACAGTTGGTCAATGGGTGACTGGGGTTCAAATTCAGAAAAAGGGGGTTGAGCCACAAAAAGCCAATCACATTTGTTTCTTTTCAATGCAAATTATTGATGCCAAAGACAGCAAAGCTCACAAGGTAGGTCATTCAGTAATTGTGAGTTAGGGTTAAAAAAAAGTGGGCACAGCCAACACCAGCCAAATACATACCTGGGCAACACCGGGCAATCAGCTAGTGTTAAATATGTTCAAAATTCCAGAAATATTTCAATCTCTAGCAAAATTACAGTCTCCAGCTGTCATTTGCAAGCATAAAAGAGCTTAAAATAGCTTGGAAATGTCTCTAAAGCTACGTACCCCGTTCCCTCTTGGAATTTCTGTTTAAGAACAGTCGCTGTACAGATAGTGTTGGGCGAACAGTGTTCGCCACTGTTCGGGTTCTGCAGAACATCACCCTGTTCGGGTGATGTTCGAGTTCGGCCGAACACCTGACGGTGCTCGGCCAAACCGTTCGGCCATATGGCCGAACTAAGAGCGCATGGCCGAACGTTCCCCGAACGTTCGGCTAGCGCTGTGATTGGCCGAACGGGTCACGTGGTTCGGACCCGAACGCGCTCTGATTGGCCGAACTGTCACGTGGTTCGGGTAAATAAATACCCGAACCACGTCATATCTCCGCCATCAGTCTGTGGGTTTAGCTTTGGGTAGGCAGGCAGGGTAGTTCGCGCTCCAGCCACGCTAGCCAGGGTCCCCCCCAGTCATTGTGTGTCGCTGCTGGGAACAGTAGTACACCGCTCGTTCAGCCACACTATATAGCATTCTGTGTACTGTTCTGTGTCTGCTGGGAACAGTAGTACACCGCTCGTTCAGCCACACTATATAGCATTCTGTGTACTGTTCTGTGTCTGCTGGGAACAGTAGTACACCGCTCGTTCAGCCACACTATATAGCATTCTGTGTACTGTTCTGTGTCTGCTGGGAACAGTGGTACACCGCTCGTTCAGCCACACTATATAGCATTCTGTGTACTGTTCTGTGTCTGCTGGGAACAGTAGTACACCGCTCGTTCAGCCACACTATATAGCATTCTGTGTACTGTTCTGTGTCTGCTGGGAACAGTAGTACACCGCTCGTTCAGCCACACTATATAGCATTCTGTGTACTGTTCTGTGTCTGCTGGGAACAGTAGTACACCGCTCGTTCAGCCACACTATATAGCATTCTGTGTACTGTTCTGTGTCTGCTGGGAACAGTGGTACACCGCTCGTTCAGCCACACTATATAGCATTCTGTGTACTGTTCTGTGTCTGCTGGGAACAGTGGTACACCGCTCGTTCAGCCACACTATATAGCATTCTGTGTACTGTTCTGTGTCTGCTGGGAACAGTAGTACACCGCTCGTTCAGCCACACTATATAGCATTCTGTGTACTGTTCTGTGTCTGCTGGGAACAGTGGTACACCGCTCGTTCAGCCACACTATATAGCATTCTGTGTACTGTTCTGTGTCTGCTGGGAACAGTGGTACACCGCTCGTTCAGCCACACTATATAGCATTCTGTGTACTGTTCTGTGTCTGCTGGGAACAGTAGTACACCGCTCGTTCAGCCAGACTATATACCATTGTTTACTGACACTATATAGCAGACTATATAGCATTGTGTGTACACCGCTCAGCCAGACTATATACCATTGTTTACTGACACTCTGTGTACACCGCTCAGCCAGACTATATACCATTGTTTACTGCCACTCTGATTCTGCTGGGAACAGTAGTACACCGCTCGCTCAGCCAGACTATATAGCATTGTGTTTACTGCCACTCTGTGTACACCGCTCAGCCACACTATATAGCATTGCGTACTCTGCCAGTCAGTGTGTATATTGCTGGGATCAGTAATACTCCACTCACCGTCAACCACTATATGAGCTCAACATGAGTTCCCCAGAGACCTCCGCTGTGAGCAGCACTCCCAACAACAGCAACAGCCAACGCCCCACGCAAGCTATAACATCCACCCCAGCAGCCAGTGGTCAGCAGCAGCCCTCCCCGGAGGAGAACGTTGTGTCCATCAGTCCGTCGCCAGAGCGATTAATGAGGGCTGCCATTGAGGAGATGATGGGGCCTGATGTGGAGGAGGAGGTCTGGCTCAGGCCAGCATCCCAAGTTAATGTTGAGGACGATGAGGGGTCTGTGTCTGGGGATGTTGGGGTGGCAGAGGTGGTGGGTGGGTCAGACTCAGGAGAAGAGTTGTATGATGAGGATGATGATCGGGACCATCTGTATGTGCCTCAGAGTCCGACCCCGGAAAACATGTTGTATCGTGTGTTTAGGTACTAAAATCTGCGATCCCTCCCAGTAGTGTTGGGCGAACAGTGTTTGCCACTGTTCGGGTTCTGCAGAACATCACCCTGTTCGGGGTGACTATATAGCAGACTATATAGCATTGTGTTTAATGCCACTCTGTGTACACGGCTCAGCCACACTATATAGCATTGTGTTTACTTCCACTCTGTGTCTGCTGGGAACAGTAGTACACCGCTCACCCGCCACTGTATAGCATTGTGCTCTGTGTCACTGCTGACAATAGTGGTACACCGCTCACCCACCACTGTATAGCATTTCTGTACTGCCACTGTACTGCTGCCAGTCAGCGTGTACTTTAAGTGAAATGAGGAAGAAATCCGGTGAAAGAGGGAGGGGCAAGGGAAGAGGTGTTTCCCCTGACGGTTCACGTACAGGCCACAGGGGAGCACCCAAGAAAACCCACTCAATACTGCCCATGTTGTCCAGGACAACAACCCTCACAGATCCAAAAGAACAGGACCAGATAATTACTTGGATGACCTCTCAAGCGTCCAGCAGTGGGTTAAGCAGCACCAGCACATCACGCACGAGGTCCGAGTCCTCAGCCAGTTAAAGTCTGGGCTTTCTTTGAAGACTGCACTGAGGATGTTACCATGGCGATTTGCAAGGTGTGCAAGACCCGCCTGAGCAGGGGGAAAAGTATTAACAACCTCTCCACCACCAGCATGAGCCGCCACATTCTATCCAAACATCCCACTCTGTGGGCAAACGCGGCAGGACAGGGTACCACCGTACCACCAGCAACACTGCCTCCCTTGGGTTCACCAGACTCACCACCAGACCCGCCTCAGCAGCAGCAGTAGCCCAGCCATTGCGTGGTTCACAACATTCACAAACATCAGACGATGCTGACACTGTCACTTTCCGGACTAGTGCTCTTGAGGTCTCCCAGTGTTCATCAAACACAACAACCAACAGCCCTTCGGTGTGCAGTGCTACGGTTGAGTTGTCTGTCTCTGAGATGTTTGAGCACAAGAGGAAATTGCCAGCAAATGACCCGCGGGCCGTGGCAGTAACAGCCAGCCAGCATAGCCAAGCTTCTGGCCTGCGAAATGCTGCCATATCGAGTGGTGGAGACAAACAGCTTCAAGGGCATGATGTCAGTGGCCATCCCACGTTACGTGGTTCCCAGCCGCTACCACTTTGCGCGCTCTGCAGTGCCTGAGTTGCATGAGCACGTGGTCAGCTAAATAACCCGAAGCTTGAAGAATGCCGTTGCCTGCAAGGTTCACCTCACCACTGACACCTGGACAAGTGCGTTCGGCCAGGGTCGATACATCTCCCTTACCGCGCACTGGGTGAACCTTGTGGAGCCTGGCAGTGATTCCTCACCTGCTACGGCGCGGGTGTTGCCCACGCCGCAAACAGCTGCACCGCCGTCCCTCCCACTGGATAACAACAGCAGCACCTACCTCTCTGACTCCTTCTCCTCCAACGCATCTCAAAGCTGTACCTCATCCGGAAACGCTAACCCAGCACCAGCAGCAGTAGGATCGTGGAAGCAGTGCAGCACAGCTGTTGGCATGCGTCAGCAAGCGTTGCTGAAGCTGATCTGCCTTGGGGATAAGCAGCACACAGGGGAGGAAATTTGGAGGGGAATAAAGGAACAGACGGATTTGTGGCTGGCACCGCTGGACCTGAAACCGGGCATGAAGCTAGACACCTGGCACGAACTGGCAATGTACGCAATAGAGGTGCTGGCTTGCCCGGCAGCCAGCGTTATGTCGGAACGCTGTTTCAGTGCTGCCGGAGGCATCATCACAGATCGGCATATCCGCCTCTCCACAGAAAATGCAGACCGTCTGACTCAAATTAAAATGAATCAATCCTGGATTGGAAACGACTACGCAACACTCCTGGACCCCAACCAAGTAACATGACCGATGAACATCTGGGATGGTTTAGCGTTTCCGGTCCCTGTTTATTGAACCTCTCATCTGTATTACATTTATGACTGCATGGCGGCAAAAAGCATTGCTGCTATATCCGCACGCTTTTTGTCCTCATGCAAGGCCTGGGTTGTTGTGTCTCACAAAGCGTGGCCTTCTCCTCCTGCGCCTCCTCCTGTTCCATCACGTGTGCTGCTGCTGCTGCTGCTGCTGCTGGGTTACCGTTGCCGGTCCCTGTTTATGGAACCTCTTATCTTTATTACATTTATGACTACATGGCGGTACAAAGCATGCTATCCGCACGCTTTTTGTCCTCATGCAAGGCCTGGGTTGTTGTGTCTCACAAAGCGTGGCCTTCTCCTCCTGCGCCTCCTCCTGTTCCATCACGTGTGCTGCTGCTGGGTTAGCGTTGCCGCGTGGTCCCTGTTTATTGAACCACTTATCTTTATTACATTTATGACTGCATGGTGGTACAAAGCATGCTATCCGCACGCTTCTTGTCCTCATGCAAGGCCTGGGTTGTTGTGTCTCAAAGCGTGGCCTTCTCCTCCTGCGCCACCCTCCTCCTGTTCCATCACGTGTGCTGCTGCTGGGTTAGCATTACCGGTCCCTTTTCCTGGAACCTCTTATATGTATTACATTTATGACTGCATGCCGACAAAAAGCATGTTACCTGTGCAAAGAAAACAGACATTTCCCGCATTTAAAAGACAGTTTTCCCTTTGAAACTTTAAAATCGATTTTCTCAAAAACTATAAGCTCTTTTTGCTAAATTTTTTTTTCCTCTTGTACCCACTCCCAAGGTGCACATACCCTGTAAATTTGGGGTATGTAGCATGTAAGGAGGCTTTACAAACCACAAAAGTTCGGGTCCCCATTGACTTCCATTATGTTCGGAGTTCGGGTCGAACACCCGAACATCGCGGCCATGTTCGGCCTGTTCGGCCCGAACCCGAACATCTAGATGTTCGCCCAACACTATGTACAGACACCATGGATTTACCATGTGACAGAGGAGTGGGGGGTGGAGCAGGTGGTGGCCTCCTGCATGAACTTCAAAGAAGCTTCTACAAAAACAATTAGAGTCAGTCATTAGCGATTCAGTGATCTGGCATGCTGGATCACTAATGACCTCATCAACAACATTGAGAGACACCTGTACACACAGCAAGGGATCACCAATGATTGTATCAGATGCCCCCACAAGCCAGTTTGCTTTCCACAGACCAAGCGAACCCAAGCCTAGCTCTGGTGAAAAAAAATCAGACTTATCGATCCTCCAGAGGCTTCCCATGCTCTTCTCCTGTCCTCCGCAACTGCCCAGGATCCTTCAGCTGATCGGGGCTGCACACCTCTTCTGGCATGAAGGTGGCCTTTCCTGCACAGTAGCACCAGGTCTCCAACTAACTGCACAGGTGCAGCCGTACTTGCACTGGCGCAGTAAGGCCATGCTTGTGCATGAAGAGGAGCGCAGCTCTGATCAGATTACTAACAAGCCCTTGTCAGTAATCTTTGGGGCTTGTCGGTAATCTTTGGGGAGTCCTTGAGCAGCAAGGGGTGCCTGGAGGACACAGTGGGAAGCCTCATCAAGATCCAGTGGCTTCCCTCTTCTTAGGTAAGTATGCAATTTTTAATCCAAGCTTCGGCTCGGGTACACTTTAAAGAGACTCTGTAAAGAAGAAAAAACCCTCTGGGAGATACTTACCTCAGGAGGGGGAAGTCTCAGGGCTCCAATGAGACTTTCATGTCCCCTGTAGCTTCAGGGAATCCAGCGCTGGCTCCCCCGAATCCTCCCCTGACAAGCTTGACAAGGAGGGATTTATTTACCTCTCCGGGATCCAGCGCAGGCGCAGTAGCAGCTCTTCATTCAGGCTAGGCGGAAATAGCCGAGCCTGATCGTATCCATTCTACTGCGCAGGCGCAAAAGGACTTGCGCCTGCGCAGTAGAGCGGATCAATTGGGTTCGGTAAGTTCCGCCTTAACCCGAATGAAGTCCGGCAAGTGCGCCTGCGCTGGATCGCGGTAGGTAAATATTTACCTCGACGTTATTCAGGGAGGGGGGTCTCGGCAAAGCAACGGAGGGACAAACAATGACGAGGGAAGCCTCATTAGGATCCAGAGGCTTCCCCCTCGGTGGACAAGTATCCCCCAGAGTTTTTTTTTTTTTTAATAAATTACAGATCCTCTTTAAGCTATGTACACACGCCCAGAAAATGTTGTGTGAAATGAATAATCATTCCCCCATCATTTACAAAAGATATCAAGCGATGTGGTGTGAATGACGACAGAAGACTGCAAATGAAATGCCAAACGATCATTAAGCAACGGGATTTTTAAACGATGCAGCATCTATGCGAATTGCCGTAGACTTTGTCGTTCATAGCTCTGTATACACTGCTGACGATGAACGATTATCTGACAAAGTGACTGGTAATGTTGGTCGTTCAAACTGCCCGAGCACCTTAGTGGATCATTCGTTTATTGTTCCTTCAAGCTGTTGCTTGTGCTTTCCATTTTTAAACAACATTTGAATGATGAATCATTCATTGTTCTTTTCAGATGATGTTTCCTCCTCATGTGTACGAAGCTGAATATAAGACGGGGGCACTTGCTGTACCTTTGAACTGTGGCTAAATAAAGAAGAAGTTGATGGAGAGTGCTGGAGTCCGTCTTCTTTTGTGTACTGAATATAAGCTCCATATAAAACAATAAAGATTATTATGACATTCTCTTGCATCTTCTGTCACTGTCTAACATGACATCCCACTGGTACAGGCAGCTTTCTTTTGTTACTACTAATGTACAGGTAGCCCTAAAAGCAGAGCTAAGATGCTAGGTACAAATGCTGCAGGTCAGGTTACAGCCAGGCAGGTTCCCAGCAGGTCGCAGGTAGGAGTGATGTCTGTGGGTGAGAGGTATGCACCTACAAATTCAGACCGATGTAGATAAAGGTGGCCATACACTGGTCGATTTGCCTTCAGATTCAACCAACAGACAGATCCCTCTCTGATCGAATCTGATCATCGAGGGATTGTATGGCCACCTTTACTGCAAACAGATTGTGAATCGATTTCAGCCTGAAACTGATCTCAATCTGTGGAACTGGCGCTGCTGAACCCCCCCCCCGCATACATTACCTGTTCCGGCCGGCGCGAGTCCCCGCTGTCTTCTTCTCCACTCCGGCTACTGAACTTCCTGTCCAGGGGAAGTTTAAACAGCAGAGGGAGCTCTACTGTTTAAACTTCCTGCCGGGACAGGAAGTTCTGTGTAGCTCTGGAGCCCGAAGCGGAGAAGAAACGGTCTGGAGCCCGAAGCGGAGAAGAAGACCACTGTATTGCCTCAGTCGTCGGGCGCCGCTAACGACGCACTCCCGACCCGCCGGCGACCGAGAAAAATCTTCCGCACGCATGGGTCGACGGGAATCGACGGGAACGATCGATTTCGGATGGAAATCGATCGTTCTGTCAGCGGTGTGCGCGGCGATTTCACAGCCGTTTCGATCACTGTGATCGAAACGGCTGTATATCGGCGGGAAAATTGTTAGGTGTATGGGCCCCTTAAGACGAGTGTGTTTTGTAGATCAAAGGGGTAAGAGGCGCCCATGTGTATATAGGGCTGGATTTACCATAAGGCACTGTAGGCACATGCCTACAGGCGCCTGATGATAGAAGGGTGGCTCACTCCCCACCCCGAGCACCTCTGCCCTCCTTCCTTATGCAGAGTACTGATGATAAATGAGAGGTTACTCACCCTGCTATCGGCATTCTACTGACCAGATCTCCCTTCAGCCAGGGGGACCTCTAGCTACTTAAAGTGAGAGTGATATGGAGGCTGCCCTGGTTGTTTACTTTTAAACAATACCAGTTGCCTGGCAGCCCTGCTAATCTATTTGGCTGCAGTAGTGTCTGCTATGTCTTCCCTTGCTCGTAGCTATCTATGACGAGCAAGGGAAGTAAGGGGGAAGTGACAGCTGGGCCAGCCAGCACACTTGTGGTGCAGTTTGGTGGGTGTTTGTAGGTTCATGAAGGGTGCAGTCTAGGGTGCCAGGACATCTGTGCCTACAGGCTCCTGTGATGTAAATCCAGGCCTGGGTGTATATAAAATAAAGTTATAAAATTAAGTTAAATACAATTAAAATGGAATGAAGGAGATGGCTTACCTCAATAATGACATTTTCACACAAAAATAAAATGTATTATGCAACATGTTTAGTGAGTATGAGGCCACTTCCTCAGGCCAATTTGTAGAGCCAACCTGCACTCTGTACAGCTCCATGGAATATGTTGGCACTTTATAATATAAAGTTATAATAATATCAGCCAGTTTGTCCAATGCATCAGGACCCCAGTGCAAGTTTTACATTGGGCCCCCCAAGCACTCTATACATAACATGTCATGGCACAACAAAACCTGCCAAGGACATCCACAGTATGAAAGGTGGAAGCAGAGGAGGGGAAGAGTTTGTAAATAATTACTTCTATTTAAAGCATATATAAAAGTGATAAATGCCAGCAATGCACCATTGAAGAGCTAATACTGTGGTTGAGGGAGGGCATCTCTGGTTCAAGGGCCCCAGTACGGTCACAACCTCTGGATTCCCTATTGCTACGCCACTGTCTATAGTGACCCCAAACAAGGTATGGTGACTAGAAGACGCTAAAAAAGCTATGTAAACAAACACATCCCACCAAGCTAAAGGCTGTTTTGTTTACAAATCATGGGAACTTGGGAGTGAAAGGATCACAGTGAATAGAAGAAGGCAGATAACTTGATGTCTTCTAGTAGCAGATTTGCAAGTCAAAAAAGCATTATGTGATGTAGACTTTCTGACTTGCAGAAGACCTCACATTTCACAGGACTTGCTTCATTTGGAAAGTCTGGGAGAGTTGTGTGTACACTGAGGAGCAGGTGACTGGGGAGATAACATTCAGGTTCTGTCTGCTGACTGCCTCCTCCAGCAAATAAAAGGATATCTCTTCAAGTGTTTGCTGGCACAGGTCACATGCCTTTGCATTCTGGGGGAAAAAAAACAAAACCTGTACCCTTAATGCTGGGAATACACGGTGCCGATGGCTCGATTGATCATTTCCGACATGTCCGATCACCCGCCGGACGATTCCGCACTCGATACCGTGGGCGGGACAATGAAAAAGATAAGGAAAACGAGCAGAAGATAAGAGAATCGCTCGCGGGGACGAGCAGGAATCGATCCGGCGGCATAATCGAGCAGAACAAACGTACCATGTATTGCCGACATAAGGCGCGTACACACGCCATAATTTAGCAAACGACGGGTCCGTCAGATCCTCCCGCTGGGCGGACGTTCTGCCGACAGTAGGACGTTTGTACACGCTGTCTGTACACATCTCCTACTGTCAGCAGAACGTCCGCCCAGTGGGAGGGTCTGACGGAACCGTTGTTTGCTAAAGTATGGCGTGTGGTGTGCCTTTAAAGGGATACTGTAGGGGGTCGGGGGAAAATGAGTTGAACTTACCCGGGGCTTCTAATGGTCCCCCACAGACATCCTGTGCCTGCGCAGCCACTCCCCAATGCTCCGGCCCCACCTCTGGTTCACTTTTAGAATTTCAGACTTTAAAGTCTGAAAACCACTGCGCCTGCGTTGCCGTGTCCTCGCTCCCGCTGATGTCACCAAGAGCGTACTACGCAGGCCAAGTATGGTCTGTGTCTGCGCCGTGCGCTCCTGGTGACATCAGGGGAAGCGAGAACACGGCAACCCAGGCGCAGTGGTTTTCAGACTTTAAAGTCTGAAATTCCAGAAGTGAACCTGAGGCGGGGCCGGAGCATTGGGGAGTGGCTGTGCAGGCACAGGATGTCTGTGGGGGACCATTAGAAGCTCCGGGTAAGTTCAACTCATTTTCCCCCGACCCCCCTACAGTGTCCCTTTAAGGTGTCCATAAATTTCTCGACTTTGCAACCGATCAACCATCTGATTCGATAATTATTATCGGGTCGAAATTGGTCACATGTATCGATTAAACATGCTGTAAGATGTCGGGCTGTTGTGGTCGATCGGGTGCGTGGTGGTAATGGCGAGCAATATCGGGCCTAGCGATGAACACAACCAAACCTCCGGCGCTTTTCCTCCTGTGTATAAGCATGCCCCCCAACCGTCCCGGATTTGGTGGCACTGTCCCGGTTTGGGGGGGCTCTCCCGCTATCCCGCTGGGGGGGGGCCTTTTATCCCGGTGGCTGGGCAGTGAGCAGAGCAGGGGCAAAAAATGATTTTATACGGCAGCCAAGCAATGCGAAATGCTGGCCGCGTAATTCCTGCCACTGGATAGGACCCCCCCAGGCCATTGCCCCCTTCAGATTTGCTACCAGAGTGTGCGCAGCAGAGCGGGCAGTTATCTCTTACCCCCCATTAATGTATATCGCACGTTAATGGGGGGTAAGAGATAACTGCCCGCTCCGCTGCGCACACTCTGGTAGCAAATCAGAAGGGGGCAATGGCCTGGGGGGGTCCCATCCAGAGGCAGGAATTACGCGGCCAGCATTTCACATTGCGCAGCTGCCGTACAAAATCATTTTTTGGCTTATAAAATCTTTATGGTATGCGTGACTAGGAGTGTGACGGGGGTGTGGAAGGGGCGTGGCTTAAGTGTCCCGTTTTCTCATCTCAAAAAGTTGGGAGGTATGGTATAAGTGTACCCCCCACATGTGCATTTATACATTATACATGCCTGTCCTGTGTCGCTCACCACGCGGTGCCCATATGTCTTTGGGACCCCCTGCTCTTCCATTAGCGGTATACACACCACCGGCGCAATGCACGCAGTGTGTATACTGCATGCCGAAAGCTGCCATATGATTTTCTGTACATTTGCAGAAATGCATTTGAGCGAGACAATGGGTTTCCACTAGGGCAGGATACGCAGCGTTTACCCACATGCGAGTTGGATGAGGAAACGCTGCCTATTCTGTCAATATGCTTGCCGTGTGAATAGCATGCTAGTGTGATTCGGACAGAATGCTGCAGTTTATCGCAGCACGCATCCAAATCCCCATAGGGTGATAGTGATTTGACTGTGTCTTCGCAACTACACGGGTACCGTGTCTGCAAATGGATGCGGCATCCGAGTGGAAATAAGCCCTAAAGCACACGCACAATAGTTGTCACCCGATGGGTTTGAGCCCTAATCCCTCAAGCAATAAAGGGGACGAGCACTGTACAGACGCCTGGCTCTGCTATAACAGAGCGACACCTCTGTTTCTATGGGGAAGGATGGAGCAACTCCTGGTGGGATGGGTAAGGAGGGAAGCAATGTGCTCGGGAGTTACTGTCTCTGGGATGGATACCTGTACATATCCAACAAACAGCCGCTTTGGTCTAGTTCCATCCAGCTTGTGTATGCATGATTTTGCTCGTCCAGACACGCTGACATGAACCAGTTAGAGAGTTATAAAGACAAAAAGAAAGAACAACTGAGTGCCCCCAATAGTGTATTATTGTTGATTTAAGGTGACAGAGGCACTGCACCTATCTGCACAACCTTGGAGTTACTCCTGCTCTTGTATTTGCCTGAGGAAGCGGGCTTGGGACCCACGAAATGCGTTGAATTATTTTATGTGGTGTACTGATTAAATATATATTTTTCTGGATGCCATATATGGTGGTTGTGTCATATATATTGGGGAGACGGATCCACCCCGGTCCCCCAATTTTTTATTTGGTTTTAATAGACTACTAATTTTTATTCTGCTGGCACCTCTGTAACTACTTCAGTTAGAGAGTTAGTCCTGCATTCAACACCTGCTGCACCCAATAATATATACCATTCAAAAAACATGGTCTGTGAGGGCACATTCTTTCAAAAGATGGTCAGATAACATCATGTATGTATAGCAAATTCGGTAAATGAGCAGTAGTGTCTGCCATGTTTTGAGGTTAAACTCCATGGAGACCAGAGGCATAACTACTGGGGCACCAGATCCTGCAGCTGCAGGAAGGCACAGGGCCATGGAGGCCCCACTTTCTTACCCTCCCTCCCATACAGAGGCCACTCCTCCACAGCTGGTGTTGTTGCATCCACACTTGTTATGAAAACACCCTTGGTGACCACACTTGCTATGTCACTCCTGGTAGATAGGCCCTATGGCAATGGGGGGGAGTGAGTGTAAGGTCCCATTCACACTAGAGCGTTTTGGCGGCTATTTCGGCAAAACGCTCAAGTGCTAGTGCAATGATACCCTATGGACCCGTTCTCACTTAGGCGATTTGCGTTAATCGCCGGCGATTAACACACATCGCCAAATGCAAACGTGTAGCCTGCACCATTTTCAGGCGATTTCCCGGCGATCGCTTTTCAGTGCTATAGAAGCGCTAATCGCAATCGTGGAAAAATCGCTACAGTGTCCCATGATTTTTCAGTGTTAAAAAGCGGAAAAATCACTCCCGCTTTTAAGTGTGAATGGGGCCTAAGGGAGACCTCATCAGGGTTTTGCTGGGGTAAAATTGCCATTGCATTGCACAATGTGTGCTGTGTCAGTGATGTACATATCAGTAAAATTGCAGAGCACATTTATTTTACCAGTGTTTTGTTAATAAGCTCCCTAATGTGATCAGACCCTTAGGCACCTTGCACACTATGGTTAGGAACACACTAGGCAGCATCGCGTATGCGTTTTCCATAGCACATAGTGGAGAACACATATACAATTCTGCCTAGTGTGTTCCTACCCTATATGCGATGCGATCCACCGCAATGCACAATATTAGCGCATCACATGATTCAATTCTATTCCTATGGAGCCAGCGCACTGTCTGCTTTGTGTCGCGGCGGGTTCCATTGGGATAATATGCTGCATGCAGTGCATTTACAGGTAATGTGCATATTTACAGTGGCAGTGAAGCATATTTTCAATGGTACTATATGCTTCACTGTAGGTGTCATAATGTGTCCCATAGCATGTCTAACATGCAATGCAACTTTTTCTACAGTATTGCAACACAACGGACATAGTGTGCAAGGAGCCTGAAGCTAAATACTCACCTAACAACGCAGGAAGATGGGTCACAGTGACACCCCCCAATGACGAGCGTTCCCCGATCCATCTTCCTGCCGGCGGAGTTTAAGCGATTGTGGTACTTTGTGCGGGAGTCTTCGGGGATCTTAAAGATCTGATCCACCAAGCGGTCACTGTCTCACCACAGGTCACCAAAAGTCGTTTGCGTAATTGTGAGCCTGTACCCACGTCGCAAGATAGCGACAACGATCGCTCGACGCTCAAAAAATTGCTGGTGACATAACTGTTGTCTACAACCTAGGTTCTCAAAATGTGGTACGCGAACCCCAAGCGGTACTTCTGATGGTTCCAGGTGGTAGGCAGGCTTGATATATTTAACCAAGAATAAAAAATTTAGAGTTTTAGAAAATGAAAAATCCTATATAAACAACACCAAATTAGTATTTTAGCCAATTAAAAGCAATAGTACATGCTTGGAAATTATTTAGAACTAATTATCATGTACTATGATTAAATATATATTTGTCAAGGAGTACTTGTTATATATATATATATATATATATATATATATATATATATATATATATATATATATATATATATATATATATATATATATATATATGATACATTGGGATACCATATATTATAGATAGAATATGCACGTACATACACACTGCATTTTGCATATGTAGGTGCAGCATACTATGTACAGTAGCCTCCCCCTCCCTCCAGTGCTGTAGTAAGGGGGGGCTCGTCATGTCCCTAGCTGTGTGCTGGAGCCCCCCTGGCTGGCTGTAAGGAGGGAGGAGGCCGGAGGTGCATAGAAGGAGAGCAGGAAGCAGCAGAGTGTGGGTAGTAGAGCAGAGGCAGGAGGAGGGGAGGGAGGCTGGCTGGTTGGGAGGCTGGCTGTCTGGCTCCTTGTCACCGCCTGCGTCACCAGCCCGGAGTTTTCCACTGACGGAAAAGGCTGTGCTGCTGGAGAGCGGAGTCAGAGCAGGAGGAGCAGTCCCAGCGCTCGCTGTGCTGCAGCCTCTCCGGACTATGAGAGCTGCATTCACCCTACGGATCTAACCGCAAGCCCCGGATCTGCCCGGCCAGGTAAGGCACATAGCGGGGCGCTGCTGCTGGGGGACAGTCACACTGGAGGGAAAGTAACGGGGGGCAGCCCAGTCAGCTGTGACAGTGCAGCCGCTGGAGGAGGCGGCGGATCTGCGGGACGGGGTGACATGCTGATGTATTCATGCTGTGTAATCAGGGCTGGCATGCCGATCATTGCAGGGGCTTCAGCGGAATTATTTGCTTAGATTGTTACTTTCTATCAATCCAGTAGCCGGTGTCTATGAGTGCGATAACTGCATACCGGAGTGAGCGAGCGGAGGCCGCCCTCTAGTGGCAGAGTGCGGGAAGTGGATTTAAAAAGCATCCCCACTCTGATTATCATTTTGCTTTATCTGGCATGTAGTGCTATGCTGAGTTGGTTGTCTTTAGTTTTTTGATGTTTTATGGTTTACTTTACGTTTTTGATTATTTTTTATTATCATGATCAATCAGGATGTTTTAGGTTTTCTGCTGTGGATTGCCTTGTGAAGGCCAAAGACGTAAAGTGAATAATTTGGAAGTCCCCTGTACAAGTGGTGTGATAATAACGGGACTCGCGCTGATCGGAGTTGCCGGTTGCAGTGCGGAGCATGTAACAGCCATGATCGGCGCTGGACTGTAGCGCTGAACTTGCAAGGAATGCAGTGCAGTCACCGCTATAGAGTTTTGGCGGACTGTGCAGATAGAGGATGGCGCGCAAATGACGTAGATACAACTTTTGACATCAGCAGCCTCCTCTCTTTGGCAATGGGAACAGGATGGAATAATGACCTAGAGTGAGTCAGGGCTGTGCTATGCTGGAAGTGACTTCACTCATCTGTAGATCTTTCCCTCCCAAATTACAGGAATTTATTTTAACACTTTTTTTATTTGCCTAGTGCATTTCAGGTAAATAACATGACTGGAAATGCCAGTTACTCAATGAGACATTTCACCATTTTCACCTTTCTTGCGAGTTAAGTGATGTTAATGAAGTATATCTCGTTAGCCTGAGAGGTGAGATAATGATCTTGTTGTGAAGCTGGGAATCTCTACTGAATGGGGGCAGCTCAACTCTCCCTCAGGGCATTAACCCATTCAAAACATTGGCTGGCTATTCATTAGCCCTGGTTCTCTGTGAGTGTAACTCCTTAATCATTATTAATTGCTTGTAGTTGCTACTTCTCACTATGGATTGCAGTGTGACACTGTTATGCAATATAGGTATATACTGAGGATAGCCTCTCCAGGCTGTAGAAACGTTGTGCAATAGTATTTATGCCTTCCAATAGACAGGAGCATCCACTTGTATTTTTGGTGAATTTGGTTAAAACAACCTGACTTAATACTTTTCAGACAATGGGGAGCTTGTTAAGTAACCCACAGCAACCAATGTATTGGGTGAGCTTTGTAATTTGTGGTGTGAATGCAGTCTATATGTATACAGTCACTATCTCAGCCATTATACATGTTTTTTTTGCGTTGCATTATGGGTAAAATGGGGCCACTTGCAAGTTAGAAGCTTTAGCTCCTCTCTACCCTGAGATGGAGTCAGTGACTTCAGAGATAATGCTGGCCACTCCCTTGGATACTAACTAGGCCTGTGGCCACACCTCCTGCATTCTTACCAAGCCCTAGGCATGTGCCCAGGATGTGCCTCTGGATGATTCAGCTCTGTGTATATTTCCTTTCATAATAGGATACATGTATACTTTTGTTTCAATTTTTTTGGATACATCTGCGCTAAGGTACCCACTTACCACATTTTTCAGTGAAGATTCGCCTTAGTGATTGTCAGAAAATAAACCTCCTTGATGTCCCAAATCGATTGCGACCAAATATAACGAGCCTAAAAATGATCGTTCAATGACAGTTTATTCAATCAGAAAAATTGTTGTGACGCATAGGAAGTACACATTGGTTCATTGATGGGAGGAATAATCAATGTTTTATGACATTTTATTTCCTATCCCATTTCTCTAATCACTTGAGCGATTCTTTGCTGAAAATTGTACAGTTAGTGGGCCCCCTTAGGCCTTGTTCACATTGCGTTCCGTTCGCGTGTCCATCCACGTTGGGCTTTTTTTGAGGCGTCTTTTCTTCCGATTCCCGGCGCTTGGGTGGGCGATTTTGTTTTGTGCTTAGCGGTTTTCTAATTGTATTTTCCACACAGTTTTGAAATTCACTCCCTGACACAAGTCAGGAAGTGAACTCTTTGCCCCAGAAAAGAATACATACAATGTATGTATTCTTAAAAATGCGAAGGAAATCTCTGCACAAAGCGATTTTGTGAGCGTTTTGCGTTTCTCCTATACTTTGCAACGGGATCGCCTCAAAAATGGTCCACACATAGCTTTGCTAGCCGCACCGCGAATGACCTACGCTGATATGAAACTTCTCATAGACATTCATTGTCCACGCGGTCGGGGGGAGTTCTTTAAAAACCGCACGCGGATGAAAAAGATGCTGGAAACGCCTGCAGTGTGAACAAGCCCTCGGTCACACAAACCAAAAGCCACCTACTAATATATTGCAGCCTGATCAACTTGGATGGATTTGATTGGTTCCTGTGGGCTCTGGGCATAGCAATGGGTATTCTGGCCCTGCTGCTATGTGTAGTGTTTAGAACTCATAATAAGGCTTTTGTTCACACCTGCGTTTTCAAAACGCCGGCAAAATTGCAGGAGTGATCTTTCTGCAATTTCACGCGGAAAAATCACTGAACACTGCGGCGATCGCATTTAGCGCTTCTATAGCACTGAAACGAGATTGCCTAAAAATGGTGCAGGCTACGCGTTTGCCGTTTCTGGGCGATTTGCGGCGATTCCTGCAAATCGTTCAAATAAAAACAGGCCCATAGACTTCAATTACACTAGCGCTTTGAAAAAGAGCTAGCGTTTGAGCATTTTGCTGATATCGCGGCAAAATGCTCTAGTGTGAATGGGGCCTTAGCAGAATAACGTTATATAATTTACTTTACTCATAGGCATTCATATGTACTGAATAAATCACAAATTTACATTGACTTTTTCTTTTTTTAGCAAAAACACTATGTAAATGATCATCTCTGCATATTCATTAGTGCAATCCCAGTCTCCCACCTGTGTAAGATAATGTAGATGCCTGCACTGCTATTTCCATGGAACCCCCCCTCCTCTGTAGAGTGAGTGGTTCCTTCCCCCATCAGGACTATATTGTGCTGTGTGGGAAAATTCTCTTATCTGTGAAGAGTGAAGGTATTGTTAGCAGTCTAGGCTACCCTGCCTGCCTCTCACATATATAGGGGGGGGGGGGGGGGGGAGAATAGCTCAGCCTTCCTGCTTCTGTGTAATAACCTAATCTACAGCAGAGCCTATGGCATGTAATATTATTATTACCGCTATTAGTTTTTTTTTGTGTGGAATTAATGGCAGCAGATGCTGTGCTTGCGTTAGCCGTGGTTCTCGCAAGCCTTTGTTTCCGTTCTGTCACTGCGATTCCTTCTATCCACCGAGACAAGCTGCTGGGATTTAGGGTCGCATGGTGGGATTTGGATTAATGCAGCCGACTTGAAGTACGGTCTGTCTGGCTCGTTCCGATAGACCTGGAGCACATCGAGAACAAAGTGTGAAATGCATGTTTCTTCCTTGTATTTCCGTCATTGATTCATGAATGGGGCTGGTGCAGTATAAATATTTGGAGAGAGTTTCTGAACAGAGCGGTTTTGTTTTCTCATTCTGGGCTATGCGGAGATGTAACGGTGCGTTCAGCTGTCACTACTTGTAAGCCAGGTGTTAGCGAGAAGCGATGCCTACTTGGCAGGCCGGGACGCCGCGTTCACATGTTAATAGGGCTCCTCTTGAGACTCTGTTGCCTACCTGTTAATACTGCAGCTATTTGGCATCAGGTTTGCAGTCTCAGTGTACTAATAAGGTCACCACATGATCTGCGCATGGATGAAAAAAGTTTAAGACATTCATTTAGGAAAGGGTTCTTAACAGTAAGAGTGATTAAAATGTGGAATGTATTACCACAGGAAGTAGTTATGCCACATTCTATACCTATGTTTAAGTAGGGCTTAGGAAACCTTTTTATCCATTTATTTAGGAAAGGGTTCTTTACACTAAGAGTGATTCAAATGTGGAATGAATTGCCACAAGAAGTAGTTATGACAAACTTTTATATCTGTGTTTTTAGGGAGGTGCTTAGATGCTTCCCTTGTGTTGAAAGACATTCATGGCTATAATTGCTAGATATTTTCTGGTGGTGGAGCTTTCATTGGTATAGTCTGGTGTTTTTTAAAGGGTAATTTCAGCTGCTGATATTGCATATTTTACTTGAATCCTGTTATGCAGGGCTTCTTTGCGTGAAGAGTGCGGCAGAATGAATTACAGCTTGCATAGCTGCTGAAAGTGCAGGTCTGAAACCTCCCCTCCCCCTCTAGACTTACCTGATTAGCTGTGTTTTTATTTACAAATGCTGCTTTTAGCAGGGGGAGGAGCCAGAGCTGGTTTCACCTGCCCCATCCAAGAATGATATCTTAGATGTCATAAGATAGTAGGCCAATAGACCAGGTGAGGCAAGCAAGGACACTGAGTGTCCTGATCCAAAGCCATTTTAGAAACCGAAACAAAGGCAGCATTTTGAGATCTGCAAAAAGGTATCGGGATTTATTTATTTTTTTGTTTTGATGTATTTCTGCAACTGTGTGCTTTTCAACTTGTTTACTGCAGGTCATGGAAAGGTGAATGTGCAAAACACCATGACAAATTGTCTTGTGGTTGCTGTTATCACTGAGGCCCTCTGGTGGTGAAAATCCTCTGGTGCTGCCAATCTGTTGCAGCAATTCTGATGGGGTCTGACTTTCCCCTGCAAAAGTTGTGAATTACTTTTATATTTTGCAAAGTTTGTCAGATTTTAGGCCTCATTCACACTAGGACGTTTTACCGGCGCTTTTCAATCACTGGTGGTCGTTAGCGTTTTGAAAATGTAATGTACTGCAACATAATGTGTATGGCAGTGTTCACACTCAGCGATCGTCTGCGATTTTCTGAAATCACAAAATTGCTGCATGCCGAATTTCTTAGTGATTTTCTTTCAATCTTCTAGAATCGCAAAATGCAATCTCTCCAAAAGCTCTTTCCTGTACAGTGAAAAATAGCTTTGCAAAACGCTAGTGATTTTGCTAATGTTTTGTGATTCCCAGTGTGAAGGGGGCATTAGAAAGGCCCAGTGTTTTTCCTTACAAGCAAAACATTCACTTTACACATCCCAGTCTGCATGTTTTTTTTTTCCTGCTAGCTTCTTTTGAGCAGCTTTCTCTTTTGCTTGTTTGTTGCTGTGCAGAGTTTGCAAATTTCAGCCTGAATAAAGCAGCGAATAACCTAGAGGTGGATGTCCTGTCAGGCAGAACCGGTTTCACCACTTCCACAGGCCTCCTCCTGGATTTGCATGTCAATGATGAGTGAGTGCTGCACGGCTGCCACACGTGTCTGTTCCGCTCTCTGTAAACAGGTGTCTGCCTTTCAGAAAGGAAGGCGTACTCTGCGGAAACCTCCTCCTTGTTTCCTGAGGTTTAAATGTTTTTTAAACACCTCTTTAAATGTTTATAATACGATGCTGGTCTTTTACAGCTTATTTTAACTGAGTTCCTTGCAAGCTAATGAGTCACAATGGATTTCTCACTACTGTCAGCAGCAGAGGATTCTGGGAAGTGATATACATGTTATTATTGGACCCCTGTTACAATTATAACTAATGTCAGCTTTGTGTCCTGTCCCTAAGAGTATTGATATTAAACTGGAAAAGCCTATTTTTTGTTTATTCAGCGCGTGTGGGTATTGGTTAATTCCAAATCGTCAGACACTTTTTTTATTTTGATTGTTCGAGGTAGAACTACATGCAAATTGCAACCAAGTTGACATCATATCAGAAAAATAGGCATCTCTGGTGGTAATCCATGTCAACATCAGGAATACATATTGAATTTTCTATGGCCACCTGAAAGCTTAGTTCACACCTTAAACCGCAATCGTTTAGCGCTTATGATTTTGCGTTGCAATTTTTCTGTTTTTGTGTTTTCCGTGGCAACATTCACGTTTAAAAAAAAAAAAAAAAAACATTCCCCACTGTGTAAATTCGCAATGTATGCGATTCCCATAGACTGCTACAAGTAGCAGCAGTCGCGTGAAAACACACACTGAATGCGAAAACTCATCCGCGTAAAACCACTGGCATTTAATGTGGACACAAGTGGGGTCTCACCCTTTTAGCAACATCGCTCCTTTGAATTGCGATTTCCAGAGCACTTTAATGAATAATGTATTTATTAATTTCCGGTTACAAGAGTTCACTTCCTGACATTAGGAAGTGTCAAAATTAATCACTCAGCAAAAGCGCTTACAAAAGCGTTTTTCAAGGCGCAAAGCGCAGGGAAAAGATATTTTAAAATCGCTCAGTGCTTGCAATTGCGCTAGCTATTTGTAATGTGAACAAGTTGTTCAAGGCCTAATACCTTGTGCTCATGGATGCAATGCTGGAAGCATACTATGGTGTAAAGTCACCTCTGTAATTGACTTGTGTCCTCTATGTAATACTGTGCCTGTTTACTGCCTTATAGGACAGCGAGCTGCTCATTCCTGACATTCTTCCTTGCAAGGAAAATACGAAAGCATTTGTTGATAACAAGAAGGCAGCGGAATAACCCTGCCTCACATCTTCCCTGCACACGCCCATTATTAGGGAAATGTGTGTGGAGTTCTTGGCAGAGCGGTGTAACTTAGGGTGGTCCCTTCTTCCAAAGGTCACATTTTAAGGAACTGTTTTCATTGGCTTGACAAGTGATGTTTTTTAGCTTTGACTAGAGGATATTATGGGATGTGTTTTTTTTTTTTTTTTTTTTTTTTTTTTTTATTCCCAGATAAACCAATTAGATAATGTTATCAAACTTCAGTCAGAAATTAAGGGGTTACCAATGCAAACCAGATTCTAGTTCGCATTTATTAGATTAAGACCCCCAAGAAGTTCTTGAATTTAAAGTGGACCTGAACTCTTAACTTCCTCTCTGCTCTAAAAGATAAGCAACAGCATAATCTTTAAAGAAAACATTTTATCTGTAACAGCTGATATAAATCTGCAGTGTCTACTTCCTGCTTTCAGGGAAGCAGACATAGGGTTAACACCCTGTGTTTACAAATTAGCTGCTCTGCCAAGGCAGCCAGCTGACACAGCTGAGAGATCAAAGTACATTTGTGATTCATCATAAGCACCTGCAGTTCTCCCTTGGTAAGATGTGGATTCTATATGGATTCTTTTGTACTGACTGTGAAAAATCTCATTTTTGACCCCTCATTAAAATGTACCCTTTTGATCATTGTGGTATTATTCAATGGGGTTCTACCTGTTTGAAATCGATAATCACATATTTTACATTTTTTTTTTTTATCAGGATCCGTAATATGGATTTGCTTATGGACACCATAACAGCTTGCAGGGTTTACTTTAAGAGCTACTGTGCTAGTTCTGTCAATCTGCTCACCCACAGATAACGTTTATCAGCTGCAAAACTGTCACTCGCAGAATTCATGTCTTATTTTTGTGGCTCTGCTCCTTTAAGGCCTTCCGCCTGGTGGGAGTGGCGGTGCCAGACTGGAATTCCTGAGGTTTTAGTCCATCGGCTCTTGTACTTGTTCAAAAAGCTGTTTTTAGTAAAATAGATGAGTAACATGGCTGAGCCAAGAACAGAATGTCTTTTGGCAGTGGCAAGTGAGGCAGATTATTATTTTTTCTAATAACCTGGAATAAAATAAAGTTAAATAGCCCTTGTGTGTAGCAGAATGCTGGCCGTTGACACCGGCTGAATAAAAAAGCATTCTATATATTTTTCTTTTTCTACCTTACTATTTTCAAGAATTTATTTTTGTTAGCTGTGATGCGGGTCCTGTGAAGAGATGCTATGTGCGTTCTGCTGGCCTGGGGTGACTTAGGTTTTATGTAGAATTAAGTACAAATATCATAACTAAATCTTCAGAAATGTCTCAACTTTTTCTCACCCAGAATGGTTTGTAATGGTCTCTGTGGAAAAAAAATTGTGTGCACGGTTGTTCCCTGACGACAACATTGGCAGTTATAGCGATTTTGTCAAGTTGGGTCCTTGTACCAACGACTTTAGAAGTTCCCATAGTGGACAGTTTCTCATAAACTTCCTACTAAAAGGGTCAGATTGTCGATTGTTCGGTAATGTCTTCTGACCAGAAACCATTGGTTACTTGGTTGTTGATCAGGTGTGGCAGCAAATATTCATTGGTCACTGGCAAAAAAAATAAATAAATTATGGACCAATCAATATAGCAGGAAGCCCAACAGTTTGCTGAGAAAAAATGGGAAGGAAGTGGGACAGCCATTGTACACGTATGCAGTGTTCTCCCCAGGCTCTTTTAGCCGGGTGCTCCACCCGGCTAGATTTTGTGACCACCTGGCTGTCATTGGCTCACCTCCTCCTATGCTGTAAGCACAGTTGCCCTGCATTTTCACCTCGCCCCACCCGGCTACTTTTTCATGCCACCCGGCTGGAAAAAAATTCTGGGGAGAACACTGCGTATGTATGCTGGTTTGGCTTCCCCAATCCGATTGTTTACTGATCAGAAAGTGTTGTGGAAAGATTTATTTTATTGGATTGGAGGAGAATCGATTACCGGTATGTTCCATTCTGCATGGTAGATGGAAATTGACCAAATATCTGGTCAAATCAACCATTTTACTCGATTGGGGAGGATGGAAAATATTGGTCAATCGTAAAAGAATCGGCTACTGTTCATATGATTTTGATCAACACAGAATCGACTTTTGGTTTCAGAGCATGAAGGCGCAACATTGTTCAGATGAGTGAAGAATTGCGTAGGATTTTGCTCGTAGTATGTGTGGGCCACTAGTCGGTCAACAGTTGATCAATCAAAGTCCGTAAATACGTTCTCTACAAACAACCAACTCTGCAGAAACTACTTTACCGGTGACCAAAACAAGCAAGTCTTTCCAACGACGGTTTCAGCACACAAATATTGTAAACGATCTACTCATTTAAATACTGTGCGCGGAAAGGACCAAGCAAGCATTCTGTAGAACAATGTCGTAAAAGCATTGTACATACACAGCCGACTTCCCGATATCTGCCCAACAGTCGTCTGATTCGATCCACCAGATGGATTGCAGTGTTCTCCTCAGGTGCTTTTAGCCAGGTGCTCCACCCGGCTACTTTTGGTGACCACCCGACTATCATCGGCTCGCCTCCTTATCTGACTCTTATGCTGGAAGCAGAGTTGTGCCGACAATGCATTCTCCCCCAACCCGACTGTTTTTTCATGCCACCCGGCTGGAAAAACTTTTTGGGGAGAACACTGGATTGGGCAAAATGACTGATATTGGTCATTTTGGCAGTAACCATCCCCATCACTGAATGCGTGCCCATGTGGGCAAAGACATGTCAATGCCTGTGCTATGTTTATGAAGCAGGTCCTGACTTATCTCAGGTAGATGAAGGCCTGTAAGGGATATGGAGGCTGCCATATTATATTTCCTTTTATGCCATACCAGTTACCTGGCTGTCCTGCTGATCCTCTACCTCTAATTCTTTAAGCCATAGACCCCAAAAAAGCATGCAGCATATCAGGTGTTTCTGACATTGTCGGACCTGCCAAGATTAGCTGCATGCTTGGTTCTGGTGTTATTCAGACACTATTGTAGCCAAAGAGATCTGCAGGATAGCCAGGTAACTGGTATTTTTTAAAAGGAAACAAATATGAATGCCTTCTCACTACAATTGTTCTTTGAATGACCGCCTTTTTACTCAGTCCGGTAACTGTTGTATACATCATCAATATGTATTTTTACCATTTTTGACAGATGCAAAAAAAAAACAAAAACACTAAAAGGCATTTTCTCAGTTATTGGGCGTCAATTGCTCCCTTTGATTCACTTAGCTGGCTTAGGAGTGCCGTAAAAAGATCATATTAAGCCTGCCATTCACAGTCATGTTTTATTTCAAATCTGATCCATTTATTTCACAGAATTCAGGCCACTGTGCTCTGTAGCAGGTTACTGTTCCTTGTTCTTTTGTAAGCAAAAGCTGCAAAAAACCCCATTCCCTTGCTGTTGTAGAAGCGCCAAATATCGAGCAGCGTTGCTCTAATCACCCAGCGGAACAATGCTGCCCTTGCAGGACATCAGGCGTTCCGCTAAAATAGGAGCTGAAATGGCTGTTACTTCAGGCCCTGATGTCCTGAGGTGACCTCTTCACACAAAGCTCGTGTGACTCTTGGCCACTGGCTCCCTCTGACAGTTTCACACCGCACTCACTTTGTAGCAGCCCAGCGAGCAAAGCTGCTTAACAGGCTTTCTAGTGCAGTCTAGAGCCACTTTACCAAACATCTGGCAGCAATTTACCATCCATAATTCAGTGAGCAACAACTGCAGAACAGCCTCAGAAACCCAGACCGTTCTTATTAGATGCTGGGGGATTTGTAAGGTCAGCGGCATTGACCTTATTCACACCAGGTAAGGCTGTGTAGCGATTATTATTTTAACAATAGCAGTACTTGCTCTAATCAGGACAAATAAGGCTAGTTACTGATGAATCAGTATTGTGGTCATGTATTATAAATATACATACACACTATAGAGGTAGACTTCAGGCTATGCTAGTCCAGCTGTTGAAGCAATCCTGTCATTAGGAGGATAGGCAAGTGGTATTGCTAACAATTGACATATCCTTTGTTGAAAAGCTTACAAGAAATTATTGATCTTCTACTGACTTGATCAGATCTCTAAGAAAATTGGTCAGAAATTGATGGAAATGCCGCCACTAGCTTTGCAGCACTTAATTCAGTACAAAGATGGGTGGTTGTGACTTGTATGCAGCCGGAAGCCTGCTTTAGCAGTGATGTGCAGACTGCTGCTGAGACACACAAAGCAGCCAATCTATGAATGGCAGTGCTTAAACTCTTGAACTTTGCCCTTTCAGCATGGTGGTATAAGCAGGAGGGAGTAACTGGTAGTAGGACTCTGTAAATGTCTTCAGGCATTGTACAAGAATTGTGTGGGAGTGCCTAGTGGTGTACCTGTCTTAAAAAGGAACTGTAGTGTGTATTACATAATTTAATAAAATTGCGCTTTTTTTTTTTTTTTTTTTTTTTTTTTTTTTACAATATTCATGAATAGATTTAGCCAGGGTTTGCCCATTGTAAAATATTTCCTCTCCCTGACTTACAGGGTGATCTGTGTGGAATGTTCTTTACTGGGAGTTCTATGCACAGAGGGAGATATTGCTTGCTTGGCAGTTGGAAAAAGCCATTATTTCCCACAATGTAACGAGGTTCACAGACTCGAAACTGTCAGGACCATGGCCTCACACTATGGGAGAGGTTTCACCACAATATCAGCCATACAGACCCCCCTGATGACCTATTCGAGGAAAGGTAAAGATTACTTGTAGGGAAGTTGGTATCGGCTATTGATTGGGATGAAGTTCAGTCCTTGGCCAAAGTTCCTCTTTAAGTAATTTCATATTTTATTATACAACACCAATCAGCTGTCAGCAGTAATGAGCTATGAATATCATGTATTTTTGTTTAGACTACAGGATTGCTGATAGCATTAATTACATATTCTACATGCTGCAGTGTCCTGTCCGATAACATATCTTCAGTAGCACGTGTGGAAACGATAAGGGATTCATGAGCCAGCCTAGCCACCTACGTAGAAGTGCCTTAGTGCAATAGGTAGGGTAGCGGAAAGTCATCATAGCATAGTGTTGAATTATTGAGTTGCTATGGGCACTCCTGGCCCCAGTGGTGCTGAGGCTGTTGGCAAGTTTTATTAACCCTCTGTCTGCTGTGATGGGTAATGCATTATTATTGTGTATTATAATTGAAACCGCAGTCCCTGGTTCTCTGCTTGCTGTACATTAAACGAGGCATCAGGGCCACAGCAGGTCTCGCATAACACACTTGTAAATAATTAACCAGCTTACTGTTTTCCCACTCTGCAAATATAGCACTAATTCAGCTTTAATCACCTGCCCAGCGCTGTTGGTTAGGTTAAAGTGTCCCTTTGCTGATGCCGATGTTATTTGCTACCCCGTCTAATAGCACTCAATATTTTTCAGGAAGTAAAGCATGGGGAGCAGCACTGATTAGATCCGGAGGAAAGGCTTCCGCTTTGCAGAGGTGCAAGGTTCTGCAGGAAAAAAATGGAAGCTAGATCAAGAAATGATTGATATTGGCTGTGTAATTCATTAATTTTGTTCAATCTACCGAGAGAGGGCAGGTCATCATCTTTACTGCTGGCAGACAAGATAAATGGGCATGAAACGGTCAGGGCCATGGCTGTGACATTACACTGTAGGAGGAGTTTCACCACAATATCAGCAATATAGTTGTCCCTAATGCTCTATTTGAGAAAAGGTAAAGGTTTCTTATGGGGAAGGGAGGGTATTATAGGCTGCTGCTGAACGGAATTGTGTTCAATCATTCGTTAAAGTTCCTCTTTAACCTTCCTGGCCACCTGCGCAGGAGGTTTTCTCAGGCCCTGCTGGGCCGATTTGCGTAATTATTTTTTTTTGTTTGCTGGACGCAGCTAGCACTTTGCTAGCTGCGCCAGCACACCGATTGCCGCCGCCCCGCACTCGATCGCCGCTATCCGTGCCGCCGTAGAGCCCCCCCCCAGACCCCTGAGCTGCCTGGCCTATCAGCGCCAGGCAGCGCTAAGGGGTGGATCAGGACTCCCTTAGACGTCATCCCGCCCCGTCGCCACGGGATTTCCTGGGGGGCTGGGGGGATGCCGCTGAGCAGCGGCTATCATGTAGCGAGCCCTAGGCTCGCTACATGACTTAAGCAAAACGGCAGCGCTGCCCCCTGGCGGTTTTTAATGTACCGCCAGGGAGGTTAAGGGCTAGCAACACCTTTCAAGTTTTTACTGTTTTATAAAATTTATATAACCTTACTATGGTAGTCATTTTGTAACTGAACGCTACTAAATAGTGTCTCTAAGCTTTGGCTGCTATTAAAAAAAAAAGTACGGTAAATGTGAAATTTAAACTTGCTGGATGCCATGGCAACAGGCCATGACTTCTGTGCCGGTTTCTCATTGGTTTGGGAGTCTGCACAAAGAAGGAAGTAAAACTATATGCTGGCTGGTTTGCTGACTTGATCTCTATATTCCGTCTGAGGAGAGATCCTCGTGTATGAAGATGTTTTAGCATAAATGCAGCGTTTGGGTGTGATGCCTCCTATCTCGGTGACACAGTGATAGGCAGGTTTTCAAGTCTCATCGTACAGCCTATCAAGAGCAAGATCTGGGAAACTCCTACATAGACCTGTTGGTGTAATGTAGCCCCTTCAAATTCCTGAAATAGAGATGTTGTGGGTTTTTTTTTTCCGTTTTTCCCTTTCCGTGTAAACATGGGGAAACCCTTTAACTTGTGGCAATATTGGTGCTTAATATGAGCATTTGCTGCTAGCTATGGACACAGTCCTATGTCTATATACTAGCATGATCTGATGTGCTTACCAGGCAATCAGAGTGATATTTAATCTCAGGAGCCACAGATGGCAATAAAATCCCAGGGTAGCTACATTTCTCTAAAACGTTGTAAAAAATAAATACGTGGAACGCATCTTGCGTGAATCAGAGCCATATGACTAATAGACCTGCAGTTTCTTTATTTGGACTACAGGAAATGATGCTTGCAGTTATGCATCACACTTAGTAGGTGCTGCATGAGTAGTATTAGTGTACTACTTGACCTTATCCTGTGACAGTCAGCACTCTCTTCTGTCAGGAGTGAGAGGCCCCCTCTGAGTGATGTCACTGCCAGTCGGCTGCTAACCTCCGCACTGCCTCCTCTCAGCCCCTCTCCGTCACTACAAGCCAAGGGCACTGACGTCAGCACTGCTTACTAGCTGAGCAGTAAAAAGTTCCTTGGCTTTTCCTCGTCAGGCTCTCTGCGCTTGTCACGTCTACCGATAAACACACAGGCAGACTACTGAGTCACCCTGAGTCATTTTTCCAAATAATGCCTGTGCCGTGATGTCTGCGCGAGCTTCCTCCTACATGAGAGCTAATATTAAACTGCTATCTCGTAAGCGTGTGTTAGAATCGTGATCAAGCAAGTGGATTCATTTCATTCTTTGAGCTGGCTTCTTTTCCTACTGAAGCGGATAGCGATATTATCGTCTACATTCCTGGATGTGTACTTATCCCAACCACGACGCGATGGGCATTGCCTGTGGGTATTTGTTTATGGCATTAGACTATTTGCTATTATTCTTGAGCATCGAGAGGTTAACGTGCCCTTGTTAAGGCAGATGTCCGCATAAACAGCCAGGAGAGACAGCGTAGACTGTGATCGGAGGCACAGAACGTCCTTGCTTGAGAACTATTCATTGACGTATCCTGGGGCTTGAAAATTCTTAGGGAAAAGAAAATTCTTGGTTTCTATGTGGCGTGTGTTTTTTGGGGTTTTTTCCTTAATCTGACTTCCCCCGTTCTTCCCCCTCGAGCATTTCTGATTTAGTAAGAACCTCCTGCGTGATTCCCCAGGGAACTACAGCATGGAAATCATGTGTAGAAATCCAGGCACATTTTATTTTTTCACTACCGTTTCTGGTCTCGGTAAATGAGCTCACTGGAGCTGAATGAGAAGTGACAGGAAGCAGTTGCAGCATTATTACAAGCTGGCATTAATTCCTGTATTTAAAGCGATACGTATTGAATAGACACATCTGTAAGGCTATGTGATTATATGTTGTTGTTGTTGTTGTTGTTATTATATTTTTATTTTTTTTACTAACTTTATTGTATGGAGAAATAATTCATTTGCTTGCCTTTTTTTTTTATATAGGTCTATGAAACCAACAGCCATGAGCGGGTTACTGAAACGCAAGTACGAGGCGGTGGAAGATGACTCCACATACTCCTCTTCATCATCTCCATCTTCGTCGGCCACCTCCTCGGGAGGAGAATCCGATGACGAATACAACTACAGCCCCCGGCCAATCATTAGGGATTACACCCGTAAGTAGATTGACTCGAATAGCATAATGCACATTGATGGGGAGTTGACTTCTGAATATTACAATGGCGAACGCTGCAGCTGTTGTTCACAGCAACCAAGAAGGGTTTATGTATAATTCACAAAGTACATCTTAACAAAAGGGGATATGGAGGTTGCCATATGTTTTTCAATTTAAACAATACTGGTTGCCTGTCTGAATCACAGACCCAAAACAAGCAGGTGGCTAATTCAGTCAGAAACACCCGATCTGCATCTGCATCTTCTTCAGGGTCTATGGATAAGAGTATTAGAGGCAGGGGATCAACAGGACTGCCAAGCAATGTGCATTGTTTAAAAGGAAATAAATGTCAGCCTCCATATCCCTCTCAGTTCAGGTGTCCTTCAAACCCTCATGACTGGACTGGACATAAATTATTTTTTTTAAGTTTTGGGTAGAGTAGGTTATGGTGTTGGCCTCTGGTGTTAATTTACTGCCATTGGTTTGTCACCCATGGGAGTATTTTTATTTTTTGCCACCACCAACAGGAAGTAACTGACACTCAACAGGAAATTTTCATTTTAGATAGTGTGTGTGTGTGTGTGTGTGTGTGTGTGGGGGGGGGGGGGGCGTTTGAACACAAGTTTGTATTGCTATCTGGTACAGTATTTAAATTAAAGGCGAACCCCAGGAAGGAAATGGCAATGCACCGAGTATTTGGCAGAAATTAGTTATGACAACAATAAAACACCAGCGCCTTTTACACTCAAATGTAGTATTTTAAAAAGAGGTGTTTGGTGCTGGGCTGTACACCTAGGGAGATAATGGTGACTTATTGTACTTAATTTCCATGATTTCCAACATCAGTCTGATGTTCACTCTAGACAGTCCGGTTGCTATAGGCAACAGCTTCCCTTGTGGGTCAGCATCCATGAGCTCACTATGCATAACATCTGTCCCAGTGTTTTCAGTGAGGCCACAGCAATAAATCAGAACAGCCTTCCCTTTAGTATGATTTTAGCAGGATGGAAGTGCTAATATCTTGCTGGCTGTTATGCATTACAGGACCTGATCTGCAGTAGGTTTTTTTATTATTTACCACCACCTGCCTGGCACAGAGTCATTTGCATGTTGCTGATAAGCCAGTACTTTATTTGAACTCCTGTTAAATGCTGGGCGCTTATAGATAGGAGGTAGGGATGTGCATAGCCACAGCTAAGGCCTTATGCTCTCTCTGTTGTACGATACGACTGTAAACTGGTCTTTAAATAATCCACATAGTTTCCGTGGCTGCAGCGGTAAAGATGTCAACTCTCCAACACCTGAATAAACACACAGAGCACTTTCCCCCTTTGCATTCTGGAGTTTTATGGTATATAATCCAGCGCACACACTGCTGCAGAGTGCTCTGCTCTGAAAGGGACTCCCCCCTCCATTCCTACTGACTTGAGTCTTTAGTCTTGCATATTTCCATCAGTTAGGCAGAAATGTAATTAACGCTGATTTTAACAAGTCCTCCTGCCATCGTGCAGTAACCTGCACCAGCCAGTAAGATTTCGGTGTACAGTACTCCAATCTAGACAGTGAAAAGAATTCCTGATTTCTGAGTGTACACTTTGTACATTACTCTCGCGGTCAATGCACTCCCAATGTTATTTAATCCTTCTGTTTGGTTTTGCGATCTAGCTCAAATTTCAAGTGATGAGAAACATGTTAGCACTAAATCGTAATGGACCAAATATTTGTAAAACACGTATTTAAATGACCACTTGAGGAAAGATGAGTAGAGTGTATTTTTTTTTAAGTTCTTTTGGAAGAATGTAGCTTGTTTAGCCTTGTTTAACATTATGTATGGCCAAAGTACAAATGAGAGAGGAGCTGGCAGATGCAAGTCTGCTGGTCTGCTCTTATTGGAAAAAGGGGACTTGCTTAGTAAAGCTATGTACACACAGGGAATTTTGCCTGCAATGATCTTCAGCAATGTCTTCAGGTGACAAGTTACCCCTAATCAGCATTCAAGTGAGCTGTTAAGTTCTCTGCTATGAAGATCATTCTGTCCTATGGAAAGTGGAGGGGAGGGGCAAGTGTTCTGTCCTGTGGAGGGGAAGGGCAAGAGTTCTGTCCTGTGGAGGGGAAGGGCAAGAGTTCTGTCCTATGGAGAGTGGAAGGCGAGCAGGTGGTAATTTAAATGAAAATTACAAAAGTGGATGGCTGAGTTGTATCTTACTTGGCGAAGCGCTCAAATGTGGGCTGGTGACATCTGTATTCCTAATATATTTTCACCTGCCATAGTCCTAAGCAATGGAAATCTAGTACGTTGGCATAACAATCTCCATTCAGCTCCGTGTGAACCAGCATGCTTGGCCACGATTTTGAAGAATTACCCAGTGTAAAATCACAATATTAGGAGAAAGAACACTTCACTAATGAAGCCATCTCTCTAAATTTTGATGAATGTGAAGAAATGACATTTTTACGCCTTGCAATTTCTTTTTTATTTCTTTCTCTCTCTCTCTCTCTCTCTCTCTCTCTCTCTCTCTCTCTCTCTCTCTCTCTCTCTCTCTCTCTCTCTCTCTCTCTCTCTCTCTCTCTCTCTCTCTCTCTCTCTCTCTCTCTCTCTCTCTCTCTCTCTCTCTCTCTCTCTCTCTCTCTCTCTCTCTCTCTCTCTCTCTCCCCTGTCAGGGCCCTTTTCCACCTGCAATCGCTAGCGTTCACGCTGATTGCTAGCGATTGCTGAATCGCAAAACCGGCGATTCCCCCGACGTTTGCGGCCGCGATTTTGCTATGCTATGCACTGCATAGCAAAATCGCGGCAATTATCGCTCCGCCGCGCGTTCGCGACAAAAGCGAATCGCGGTAGTGGAAATGACCTACCGCGATTCCTATGTTAAAAAGCAAACCGTAGCGATTGTAAAATCGCTAGCCGTTTGCGGTTTTGCGATTCAGCCAGCGCAAACGCGCTGGTGGAAAAGGGCCCTCAGAGAGCTGCCTGCCAAGCACCATTGTAGTGGATGGGGAAGGGAGTGGTTAGTAGAAGCTCAGACAGCTATCTTTTCAAGCTGAATAGATTAGATAGGTCAGACACAACTTTGGTGATTTATGCTCCACGAGAAAGCAGAAGGGGGAAAATGAAAGTGTAGTCAATGAACCTCTTATCAATGGAAGGATCTGCTTTCGAAAATAAAAACAGAAACTCCGCGTGTTCTGTCATCAGACATATGTACCACCGGTCCTATGTGTGCGGACTGGCAGTGGAACTGTTGACTATTAATTTCATTGACTTTTAAAAGGACTGTATTGTTTTTGTTTTTAAAACAATTTTATTTAACTTTTTTTTTTTTTTGCGTGCTCCCTACAGCTGTATCAATTTTAAAGAAGGCAAAACTTGAAAAGAAGAACAAAGTGCAGTTCGATCAGGTGGTGGTGTTTTACTTCCAGCGATGCCAAGGCTTCACCAGCGTGCCAAGCAGAGGAGGGTGCACCCTTGGCATGCGGCGGAAACACAGCTACAGCCAGCAGTTCACTATGGAAGAGTTCTTTGCGGAGCAGCTGACCCGACGAAGGGAGAAGTTAAAAGCGAGGTTAAAGGAAGAGAAACTACTGGCATTAAAGAACATGGTGAGTACTGATGAGCGTGAATTTCTATTGAAATGTCTGTAGGGACCTGTTCGGAATTATAGACTTCCGACAGTGTTTTTGACTGTTCAGTGATTTTTATATACGAAAGCAATTTTAACCCACGGTCAAGCTGTAAGGGTGCGTACAGACATGCGACTATAGTCGTTTGAAACGATCGTTACCGACGGCATTGCCCGACGATCGTTTGTAAAAAGTGCACAAACGATCATTAAAACGACCGACCGAGATATGTCGTTGGTAAAGAACGATCAATTCTGCCAGATCTTTTCCAACGACCATCGTTCAAAAAGTAATGTCTGTACAACGATCGGTCGTTGATCGTTCGTTCTCAAAGCTTTGCACATGCTCAAACAGTTCTTTTTGACACTTGTGTTTGAAATCAGTTTATACATCATGTTGCGCACGCAACGCTCGTTCCAAGATCGTTCGTACACGAACGATGTTCAAAGTAGCCTTTCTTCAAACGATCATCGGCCGATACCTCCTTTAACATCGTTCGTCGTTCAGAACGAACGATCGTTATCGTATGTCTGTACGTACCCTAAGCCCCTAGATTTGTAACAGGACCTCCTGATCTGGGAGATTCATGCTTTTTTGGTATATATTGTGGGGTATGACACAAGGACTTTTGGGGGTCTAAGTGGTTTTACAAACATTACCACGTGATACCCAAAGAAGGAAGAACAGATACAAGGCTACATATTCCTGCTCTAGAGTAGACCCCATGTGTCTGCTTAAGGAGGCGGGACTTTGCACTTTACAGGAAGTAAGTGAGCATATTTTAAAGAGTAACTGTTAGCCCCCAAATTGAAATTTAAAACACTATTGCAATGTTTTATTTATTATATAAGTGAGCCAAAAAGCCAATGTACAAGTTAAAAATCAATCTAATTTTGTTACTATCTAACCTTTTCCCCCAGCTCCGGACGCAAGCCGCATATCAGATACTGTAGCATGCAGAGCATGCCTATGTCTGGCCGACCCCCCTCTCCCCCCCCCCAGGACCAGGTGCCAATATATTCTCCCCACCGCAGCTGACCGCTCTGACACGGAGACAGAGCGGCAGCACTTCCAGAGCAGCACCGCAGAGCAGCCAGCGCCGTGCATCTCTCTCACATGTGATTCTCTCACATGTGACTCGGCGGCGGCTGCTCTGCGGTGCTGCTCTGGAAGTGCTGCCGCTCTGTCTCCGTGTCAGAGCGGTCAGCTGCGGTGGGGAGAATATATTGGCACCTGGTCCTGGGGGGGAGAGGGGGGTCGGCCAGACATAGGCATGCTCTGCATGCTACAGTATCTGATATGCGGCTTGCGTCCGGAGCTGGGGGAAAAGGTTACATAGTAACAAAATTAGATTGATTTTTAACTTGTACATTGGCTTTTTGGCTCACTTATATAATAAAACATTGCAATAGTGTTTTTTAAATTTCAATTTGGGGGCTAACAGTTACTCTTTAAGACCCGAACTCCAAAGAAAAATGTCTCCAAACTTCTTGGAAGGCAACAGTGCTAAATAAAAACAAAATAAAGTTCAGCAATCGCTGATTTCAGTGCTGCACCTTCTAGTAACCAATCCCAAGAAATCTCACTAGTCTGACCACTGTCGGTTCTTGGCAGGTGGCCTTTAACTTCTGTATGCCATTGCAGCATAGTTTCATAAACTTTCTACGTTTGTTTCCATGGCTCTATTAATATGCATTGAGTTATTTTGGTCATCGCATGACGCAAAAATGAAAAATACTGATGTTTTTATGTTACCTTTACACTTTACTCTGTTTTCCGCAGTATACGATGAACGGTACGATAGAATCAGAAAAGGCCAATAACCTCAGCATAGATGACATCTGTGATGAAGATATTGACATGACCAATGCAGAGATTGAAGATGGCTTCAGCCCCCGCATGTATCCTCCCAAGAAACGGAGAGCTTTGCTGAAAGCGGAAGGCATAAAGAAGATTGACAAAACAGAAAAGCATGAGCTTAACGAAATTCGGAAGTCTAGAGAACAATGCGGGTGTGACTGCCAGGACTTCTGTGATCCAGAAACGTGCATCTGTAATTTGGCAGGAATTAAATGTCAGGTTAGTGTGGCCTTAATGGATTTGTTTCTTTAGCATTGTTTCTCATACTTAGTGGTTTTATTAGTTTTTGTTTTGTTTTACTTGAAGCAAGCCTATAGTGAGCCAGATATGGAAGCTGCCGTTTTTATTTCCACTTAAAAAATGTCTGTTACCTGGCTGTCATATCTTTTAGCTTCAGTAGTGGCAGTCATGCAATTAGTGGAATCTGACTTGGAGTCAGATCACTTGATCGTTCTGGGTCAGTGACTCTTTATGCATTAGTGGCAGAGGATTAACCAGGTAAGTAGCATTTTTTTTTTTTTTTTTTTTTTTTTTTTTTTTTTTTTACATGGTAGCAAAAATGGCAGCCTTGTTATCCTGCTTACTATATGTTTCCTATTTAGAACCTGTAATCTTACATTTTGTTTCCCTTTATAGATGGATGGGCAGTCTGCCCTAAAACAGGCAATAAATGATTGTTCACGCACACACCTCCCTCACCTAAGCTTATATTAGTTATATATAATGTTATATAATGCAAAGTTAGTTTTATTATTCTGTTATAGTAATAAGTTGGTTTTAAGAGGAACTACTTGCCATCTCTCAGTTTACATTGGCTTAGGCCAGGGCTTTCCAACCTTGTCATCAAGTACCACCAACAGTGCATGTTTTGTGGAAATCTATAGGTAGGAAATCAGCTCTGCTGAGATATTAATTACCTCACCTGTGAATATTTGTGGTTTTCTACAAAACAAGTAGTACTGTTGGAGGGCTTTGAGGATGGGGTTGGGAAGTTCTGCCAAAAGCCTGATACACACATTCAATTTTGATTGGCCAGTCACTGTATGAGAGCTTACAACACAACCTGTTCATAGTATTGGCCCTCATATTACATGGAGGTGGTAAAATTGGTCTGTGATTGGCCAATCATAATTGGATATGTGTACGTGCCTTAAAGGGAACCTTAACTGAACGGGGGGTAAAGAGTTTTACTTACCTGGGGCTATTACCAGCCCCCTGCAGCAGTCCTGTGCCCTCGGCGCCGCTCTGGAATCCTCTGGTCCCCCGCTGTCACTTAGTTTTGTTTTTGACGACTCACCAGTCGCCGGCCGCCATGCGTATTATTGGACGCATTGACCAATGCAATTAGCGCTATTGCGGACCGCAACGCGTACAAAAATACGCGTTGCCGCATATCTACTCGTGCGGAATGCGGCAACGCGTATTTTTGTACGCGTTGCGGTCCGCAATGGCGCTAATTGCATTGGTCAATGCGTCCAATAATACGCATGGCGGCCGGCGACTGGTGAGTCGTCAAAAACGAAACTAAGTGACAGCGGGGGACCAGAAGATTCCAGAGCGGCGCCGAGGGCACAGGACTGCTGCAGGGGGCTGGTAATAGCCCCAGGTAAGTAAAACTCTATACCCCCCGTTCAGTTAAGGTTCCCTTTAAGGCCATCCATAGACCTATTACGTTGGGTTAAAGCTTGGCCACAATCTGACCAGTCAGTACACTTATAACCATGCCTTACAATAATAAGAGACAGACATCCACCATGGCCAGTCTGATCTGTTGAGTTTTGATTGGGCAAGCAAGTCATGTCAGGAACAGCAAGCCTTGCTGCTACCCATAGACCTAATTCTGTTAATCCAGCTGTATTGTGATGGCAGCAACTAACAGAAAAAGTTTATTTTGGGATGACTGGGGTTCTAAAGCAAACCAAACTAAAACTTTGAATAACACTTTATTTATTTGTTTTTTTAGAGGGATCATTCCACTTTTCCATGTGGATGTACAAAAGACTGTTGTGGAAACCCTACTGGAAGAGTAGAGTTCAATTCATCCCGGGTACAGACTCATTTTATCCATACGGTTATGAAACTTGAGCTTGAAGAGAAAAATCAGAATCACGAAGGGCAGGATGAGCCAGAAGAAACCTGCAGTGAGCAACTCGACACACTTGAGAGCTCATCAGTAGAGGACAACGATGATGATGATCAGGAAGAAGTAGATGACAGGATGGTTCCCACTACAGCTACCACCAATTCCTCAAGCTCTGATGACTCTTCCTCCTCCTATCATTTCAATATGGACTTAGAACCAGGCAATGAGAACAGTTGTAGCAGTGACACAACAGACAGTTCCAGCTCTTCTTCTCAGAGTGAATCTTCTGAAGGGCCTTATGAACTTGCTTCATCGGATAAATCCCAACCGGATTTCGAGGAAGACTATCTTGCTAGGATTCTTCATTTCAATGACTCGGAGTACGAGGAAAACAGCAGTGACTGCCAGGACAACTTAAGTTTCTTTCATAGTACAGATTTCTTCTGTGACAAAGTTTACGAGTCACTTTATAGCCCAGAAAAATCAGACTCATTACTGAACATTTCAAAGTGCATGGATGAAAATGCAAACCAGGGTGCAAATTGCTTTTCGGACAATGGGGTATCTGTGGCCGGCTCTACTGATTCTACTGTGACGCAAGGAGAGCCACTCTTAAAAAACTATATGGATATCAGCCTTTCTTCGGAAACCTTTGATCTGCCTGATGAAGCAGATTACAATTTTGGAAATCTTTACAATTCGTTAAGTGAATATGATAACTTTGGTTCCCAGCAGTGTCTATTAACTTTTGTTCCTGGATTTCCACCATCAATGGACACTACTGCAAACTTCTTGGAATCTTTAATTAGCTCCTCAGAATCCTCTGGTGACAATCAATACTTAGAAGATGCCTTAAAATCGCCATCTCCTTTTGAGTCGCTTATAGCGTGATCTCTGGATTACTTTATCCCTGTGGCATATTGCAGAGACATTCAATAACGTCTAAAAATTTGCAATGTTTCTATGATTTACATGGATACATTATATTTTTGGTCTTTCTATGGATTAATGCCTTTTTGGATGGAATACTGCCACAGCAATCTGTTTACTACAAGTCTGTTATGAACTATTTTTTTTTTTTTAAAGGACTTGTACATAATACTTTGAACATAATTCGCGGGGGGGGAAAAACAAACTATTTTTATGGATGTGTACAAAACCTCACACGTGAACCATGTTCAACACTTTTGAAATAAACTCTATTCATGTATTTATTGTAAAAAGAAAAAGATATTTGCAGGAGTAGTGTGCACTACTTGGGTTTACAGAAAAAAACAAAAATTTGAAAAAAAAAACAACAAAAGCAAACTTTATATAGAGCTGTTTATTTATTGCAAATTCCAGGAATGAGTCGAAAGCTTGAACTAGCATGAGTTTTTATTTAAATTGGAAATACCTCAGATGTATTATGAGTACAATCATATTTTTTTCATAATATATCTGCATTATTTATAAACTAATATTTTCTGATTTCTGTTCTATATAATTTCAGTTATATTTTTATCCCCTGGTTCAGCATTGTAAAAGTGCAATATTACAGCAGCAGTAGTCCTATATGAAAGGACATGTTCACTTAAAGCAAATCAGTGGGAAAAGAAAGGAGCTAATGTTAATGTGCAGAAACCTCTGTACCAGAGTTTATTCAGTGATGGTTGATTTTTGAGCCACCTCTGATTAATCACCCCACAACTTCCTCTAGTAGGGCGAGGGCGTGGTCTGTGGGATCTAGCAGTTGCTCTGTTTAGGACTTAAATATGCTGAATGGTGGAGTATATTGACAGAGCCATGCATCCATATCTAATTTGCACTCCCCCCTTCTGTACCCACTGATGCAATTCCACTGAGTGGAGTCGGCATTTAAACCACTGATGACATTAAAGGGACTCCGAGCAGTGCAGAAACTATGGAAAGATGCATATCATTTTAAAGCTCTCTTTCTCCTCTTTCCAATGATATATAAATCGTTGCCCTACGCCTTTTAGTTTTCGCTATTTTCGCGATTGAAATTGCCGTGGCCGCGATTTCAATCGCGAAAATAAAGAAAATTAAATGACGTAGAGCGACGATTTAGGTGTCGCCAGAAAGAGGAGAAAGAGAGCTTTAAAATGATATCCATCTTTCCATAGTTACATTGTATTACACAGGCCGACTTTTTCTGCTGAATGGAGCTGCTGACACTGGGGAAAGTGTCGTCCTGTGTAATACAAGTAACTATGGAAAGATGGATATCATTTTAAAGCTCTCTTTCTCCTCTTTCTGGCGACACCTAAATCGTCGCTCTACGCCTTTTAGTTTTCTTTATTTTCGCGATTGAAATTGCGGCCGCGGCAATTTCAATCACGAAAATAGCGAAAACTAAAAGGCGTAGGGCAACGATTTATATATCATTGGAAAGAGGAGAAAGAGAGCTTTAAAATGATATGCATCTTTCCATAGTTTCTGCACTGCTCGGAGTCCCTTTAAGAAGCACAATGGTTTAGGAGGGAGTTTTGAGCCTTTTCACATTTGTCCTATATGCTTTCGGTAGATCATGCCTTTTGTCCCCATCACTTTCCATTTACAAGCCATATTTTTAATATTCTGAACACTTTATTTAATCTTGCTATAAATTATTTCCTATTTATTTGATGCATCTAGGGATAAGGCCATAACATTCTAAGCAAGTTGATTGGATATTCTAGCCAAGAAGCCAGTCAGCTTAATAAAGTTATTGCAATATAAAAATAAAAGCTACAGAGAGCCAGAGTAGCAAGTGAATCCCAATTCTCCTTGTTGCCATAAACCTTAGATGGATTAAATTTATATCCAACGGTAATATATGGGCCAGACTATTTAAATGTATTATTTCTTTTTAACTGAAAAGATGTTATGTAAAACAAAATTATTTATTACTTGGTCATTTAAATACAACCGCTATCAAATGGATTCCTTTTTCTGCAATCCGCTTGTATTTAAATGAAATGTGACCCTATTTAAGCTTTAAAATTTTAAATGCAGATATTTAAGTGAGAGTGTTGGTCAAATGAAACATTTATGGGATGTTTTAAGATATAAAGTGTTTTTATATTTCATTTTTAAATTATAAAAGCTGTTTTAAAAGGGCCAGAGACCATTGTAGATCTAATTTTTACTCTCTCCGCATTGCTGTACCAAAAGGTTACCTAGCAAAAAAAAAAAAAAAAAAAAAAATTCCCCTAAGGACTTTCTAAAACCAGCCTAATTCTAAGGCTGTCCATTATGCTTAAGTTATTTGGTAATCGAGAAATCTACCAAATATATATATTTTGTAACCTGATTGGCAACTGTGAACTGCCCTGATTTTATCAGGGGCACACAAGAAAATGACCACATTGGAATTGCAGCTATGTTCGGTTTAAAATGTACCCGAGGTGATATGTGACAGGAGATAAATATATGTATGTACAGTGCAAAACATAATAATCGGCTGTTTTACTTGTTTTATTTTGCTGCCTGAAAGAGTTAGTTTTTAAGCTTGAAAGTTACTTTTGTTAGGAGTATAGTGGACATCACTGATAAGATAATTACAGCCATAAGAGTTTTCCTGGCAAAATACAACTTCTGAGAGCAGAGGGAGATAAAATACATGAACTATTGACCTCTGGGTCACTTATGAGGCTGGCACTGAGCAGAGGCACATTCCAAGTGTTTGAAATCTAAAATTAAACCATGGGATATCAAAAATAAATTTAAAAAAAAGTCCTTTTTTAGGAATAGAAGCATAAATACAATTGTTTATCTCATCAGTTTTTCACCTCGGGTTCACTTTAAGGTGGCTAAGTTATATGGTCCCATATCTTTATCTGATCTGCCTGAATATTATCAAAGCTCAGGACCCCTGTTTTGGCATTAGAAGCATTGTACTATTCAGGCATGAAGTAATGTATATTTTTATTTTTTCCACAGTAAAAATGTAAAAAAAAATTGCACATGTTGTGTAATGAGCCATTGTTGGGTTTTGTCCTCAAAATGGCGGTGTAAGCAGTGCTGAGGCAATAACCCTTTGCTTTCTGTTTTGTGGCCTGAACAGTGTGCCAACAGTATACAATGGAAATGAGACAGTTAACTACTAACATGAGGTAAATGTGCTTTAAGACTTGCAGCCAATCAGAGCTTGAGTTCTGCTTGAGAAATGGTCTGTTGAAGGCTGATTGGCTGTCGACCGTTGCAGTTTGCTTCTTGTTCTTAATGTAAGCCAGTGAACGTCTTATTGGTGTAGTATTTAAGACTTGCTCTTAATTCTAGCGATACACATAAGTGCCTTTTACCTACACTGCTTCTGTATTCCGATGTTCAGTTGTACCCACTTGTCCTTTGGTGTGAATTAGTTCTAAGCTTCATTGGTTGTCTACAGTAATACATTTTTCATTATGGAAGGAAACTAGTACCTGCTTGTTACAGCCTGTCTAGAATTTGAGCTTCGCACTTCCCTATTATGTGGTCCTAACCATAAGCTTGTGAAGAATTTCACCATCGCCAAAATTTAAAGGGGCGATGTTGCAAAGAAATACTTCTGACGAAGGGTGAGATGGAAGCAGCCATTCCCACATATCTTATGCTGTGAGCAAAAGACAGCTAATAGTCTCTGTCCCGTGTAACAGAAGGGGGCAAGAACTGGTGCTTCCGTCAGAGCCTTCTCGCACAGGTGTTTGCTTTGCAACCCTTTAAATTTTTAAAATTGTGATGTTTAGCATTCAAAAGTTTGTAAAGGCAAAATCCATGATCTTGTTTGCAAAGAACGGTGACCTAGTATCCCATGTAAGCCAGCTGGGATCCAGCTTTGACCAGCTTAACACGAGGGGGAGAAAACTTGGCATCTGATTGGCTGCTGTGCATTTCTGCACACCACCGCTGTTCTTTAGATGATAACTCTGCTTAGACAATTCTCTGGTTAATGTGCATTTGTAGCTTCTCCGTTTGAAACCATGTTGTGGATTTCCCCAATGTGAAGTGATTTAAGCAGCCCCTGCAATGTACACACATGGAATCACTAAATTCTAGTCATAAATCCATCTTCAGTTTTTTAAAGCTGTGTTCGTAAAGTAGACGAACACTGAGAGAAAGATGAAGGTTGTCATTGTTGGAACTTTTAATAATACTAAATTGTAATGCTTGATTTGTAATGCTGTGGTAAAATATATAGAAGAATTTTTATTGATCACTTCAGGAAATGGCTTAACCATGATCCCTGCTCAGATGTGCAGTTTGGTCAGTGGGGGGGGGGGTGGAGCCCAGGAGGTATCCAATGGCAGGAGTGGCAGTCAGCCAAGGGCTTTCCACTTTGGTGGATTGCTGAAGGGGAGGCAGCTTTCACCTGCACAGACAGTGAATTATACTTCTATTGTACATTGAGCAGCATATAGGTTCACTTGGCGGGAGCAGGTGTTTCTAAGAACAATGTCTGTATATGTGTGACAGCGGTGAGATCCAGAAAGCATTCTAGCCATAGAATCCATTTATATAGTCTGAAAATTAGCATTTTTCAGAGTTCAGCAATGACTGCCTTCATGATTTCTTCATGACAAGTACACTTGAAAGTCTAGCTTCTTTCACTGTGTTTGTTACTGACGCAGTGGGTCATCTCTCCTGTGACCTTTCATAAGACAAAGAACAATGTCCAAGTGGTGAAACACAGATTAGCCAATCAGAAGTCCTTGTTTAGACTTCTAAACAAAAACATGAATTGCTCAGCACAATTGAACATTGCATTAATGAAATTTCTAGTGTAACCCGATAAGTCAGCTGCTTATGGTGGCCAAATACAGTGTCACTAGACGTGGCGAAATGATCAATCCCTTTCCAATTGCAATTCGATCAGTGAGCGATTACTACCACACCACACATAGATATTTGTCGTTTCAGCAGGAAAGTAGGTTTTTTTTTTTTTTTTTTTGCTGCTCTCACCTCTACATCCTGACCAATCAAATATTTTTTTTTTTTTTTGGGTCCAAAACCAATCAAAATTTCATTTGATCGGGTATGTTGGGCAATAGGTTCATGACAGATTTAATCAGAGATCAGATCTTCTGGGTATTGAATGGGAATATCTGTGCGTATGGCCTACTTTATTCTCTCTTGCTGTCGGCCAGTCTGACCGGTTGCATGTGGTAATTGGTGTTATAGAGGCCATGCAGTCATGGAGGAGAGATTTGTGAAAGCCATGCAATGAAGTAAGGCTGTGTTCACTTGAAAGGGAATGCCATAATGGGTCATTAGATTGGGCATTGAAAAGGAATAACAATTTGTAATTGTATGCCCTTTTTTTCCATTAAAAGTTATCAGCTTTTAAACATTCTTAAGCCTTTGCCTTTAGGGCTGGTTCAGACGGACGTCTGTGTGGCGTCGCGTCTGGGTGCGTTGCGGCGGCTGCGCGGTCAGGCTTTCAGTAGCCTTCGGTCGCGTCGTGATGCGGTCGCGTTTTTTTTCCCCGTAGGGGAACATTAGCCGTCGCGGTTGGCCGCTCCCTGGAAGCTACATGTTGCTTCCAGGGGCAGCCCGAACGCTCGCAAAAATCGGGACCCAAACGCCGCGTTCGGGTAAAAGCGCGCAAAAGCTCAGTGTAAACGCTCCCATTCACTTGAATGGGAGCGTTTACCGCGACGGTCCGAACGCTTGCGGTGAACGCTCCGCAAGCGTCCGTCTGAACCAGCCCTTAGTCAGTTTTAAAGCCTTGTTCACACTCTGCAGCACAAGTGGCCTAACATGACACTGCTACATGTGACAAATGTGGTGGTTTTTACCTGCAGCAGTGCTGACCCCCATTCAGTTTGCAGACAACACAGCTGCACGGTGCATTAGTTATAAACTCAGAATTTGCTCTGTACGATATCTGAGGTAATTGCACATTGCTTATATACTGTGAACAAACTAAGGCCCCTGTCGCACCATTTTTAGTGTTTTCATTTTTTTTAAACACACTCCCATTGACCTGCAATAAAATTGCTGTGATCGCAATTTAAAACAAAAAAAATTGCAATTGTGGCTATTTTGCCACAATTTTCCCATAATTTTAATGCGAGTCAATAGAATTTTTTTTTTTTTTTTTTTTTTTTTTTTTTATAAATAAAAACGTGACAGGGCCCTAATGCCTGGAGATTATTCATAGAGCTATCTAGAGAGACTGCTTGCTCGACTGACAGACCCAAGGATAATAGTTGCCTTGAAAAAAAAAAATGGGTGTGTTAAATTTCAAAAACTGACCATTTCAGTCATTAGGGAATTCTAACAGTCACTTCTTTGCAAATGGATGTTTGAAGTGAACACAGCCTCACTTCTGTTTGCATTCCCCCATCTCTCCATTGATCAGAACGATCTGATCTTTTTTGTTTGCCATCTAAAGTTTTTAAGCGTTTTAAATTTGAAACATTCCTGACAAAAACTCGGTCGCCACCATAACAGCAGTATTGACAAACTTGACCTGAAAGCATATCGGATATTGGTTTTCAAACGCTTTTATTTTTTATTTCTCTTGTCTCAAGTACTGGCAATAACGATTGGGTACTCTATTTATTGGCACTAATGATGTTTTTTGTTACAACATTCCTGGGTTACTTTGCATTACACAAAATATTTAATTTTAAATTAATATCCTGCCTTCGAAACTACGTGCATTTAATTTATTTGTTTTTGTGCCAAAAAAACATGCCTAAGATTGTATTTGTTTCATCTGTATAAGATTTTTTTTATTTGTCTGTTCGCCCTGGATATTTATTGACACAGCTTGTAATTCTTATTGAACCTCTTTCACAATTGCTAAGTTTTTTACATTTTTGTAAATATTCATTTTTTTTTTTTTTTTTTTTTTTTTTTTTTTTTTTTACATCCTATTTTTGTTCAGCAAAAAAAAACCTGCTGTCTGTCATTTCATTAAAGCAATATGAAGAAAATACTCATTACACTTTCAATAAAAATCTAAAAATTAATGATTTGTCTGTTATTCCTTTTGGCCGGCTTTATTCTTGAAAGGGGCGTTTGCAAAGCACAAAATGACTAACATATGACCCTGTGGCAGAGTGCGCGGATGGGGTCATATGCATAGCGCCACCCCTCGCCCAGTAATGTACTTCCTGCTGGACAGGAAGTGTCACTAGGATTCCCGGGTTTCAAAAATCATAAGCACACAAAGTGTTGCTAGTGGGTCCCAGGCCTAACACGCGACTTGGCTTACAAATTCAACTAACAATCTCTTGGAACAGAACCCGTTTGTAAGTTGGGGGGATTGCTTTTACCAAAACCATCATGTGATGCACTGGATAGGAAAAATGGAATAGAAAAGTTCTCTGCATCACGCGGAGGCATGGTGTAGAATTGCATTTTTGTAAGCTCAACAGGTGGAACTCAAAAAATTTGACTATTGTGCAAAAGTCCATTTATTTCAGTAATTCAACTTAAGAATTTAAAACCGGGTTTTTACCTTTTTTTTTTTTATTTATGTTCAGCGTGTTTGCCCCTGTTAAAATACCACTATCCCGTGGCAGAACGAGGGTTTTTTACCCCACAAATCCCTTGGGGCACATTGCGAGGCTCCTTCCACATAGAGGCAGAGCTTTTGGCTGCAGCTTTGCCTCTACACGCATCCATCAGCGTGGATCGCCACCTCTCCCCGCCCCTCTTTCTTCCTTCACTGAGAGGGGCGGGGGGGAGGCGTCAATCCCCCTGATTGACGCACATGGAGGCAGAGCTGCAGCCTCCCTGGGCAGCAAAATCCACGATCAAGTAAGTCGTGGATTTTGCACAGGGGATTTGGGTGGTAAAAAAAAAAAAAAACGGTCTGCTGTGGGATAGCAGCGTTTTAGCAGGGGCAAACATGCTTAACTTTGTTTTTATTGGCTTCAGAGTCTCTTTTTTTAAAAGGTGAAACTAATATATGAAATCGACTCTACATGCAAAGCAAGATATTTCAAGCCTTCGTTATTTTGATTTATGGTTTACATCTTATGAGAACCCCAGAATCAAAATCCTTAGACCATTAGTCTTGTGAAAATGTTCAATATTCTAGGCTCAGGCGACATTCACAGTGTGTGAACTCTAACCTCGGGTTCACTTTAAAATAGGTAGGCGTTGGCTTGCCAATAAATGATGTTTTTGATAAATTTTAACATTTTATTAGACTAAGATGAACAATGCACTTTATTTCTTCAGGTCAAAGCAACAGGTACTCTAAGCATCATCAATACATAATTACTCTTTGCGATCCTACAGCATTTAAAAAAAAAAAAAAAAAAAAACCTGCGGTAGAAACACAAATGTGGCTGGCACTAAATGCAGGCCGACCGAGGTTGCACACTGGATACCTGAAGCTACACTGTGCCCTCCATATAGGTACAATCTCAAATCCATAGTGAAAGACCAGTGTATAATGCTTCAACACTTTTAATCCAGGAGGTACACACAGCTACAGCAATAACAGGGAGTAAAGGGGTGGCCTAACACCCATTTGCACGGGTCCCCATCCCCTGCTTTGTCAGAGGCAAAAAAAAGCAGAGGACCTGTGAAATGGCTGTTAGGCCACCCCTTTACTCCGTTATTGCTGTAGCTGTATGTATCAGGGTTGCTCATTATGACCCTGTAATTACAGCTCTGCTCTCCCGTAATTACAGGCCGATTTCTGCATTTACGAGCTCTTATTCACCATTCATGAATGGCCGCGATCACTAATGACTATTTCGATTGCAGCCATAATTACATTTGCATTCAACTTGTAATTTTGAATGAGTTGTGTTTCTAAGTTGTCTCATAACTAAGGAAATGCCATTATGCAGGGTAGGTTAAGGAGGACAGTGGGAACAAGAGGAAATTTTTTTTTTCAAAAAGACCTTGTAGTTTTTGAGAAAATCGATGAAAGCCTCCCCCAATCCATGGACAAGGGGATCTTCCCCACCTCCGTTGCCTCAGGAGGAGGTGAGAGGTCAATGACGCCCTGGAGGGGTTCATGGTGGCATCTGGGAGTCCCCTTTAATTTGAGGACCGCAGTGGTAACTTTAACATGACTAAAATGTATAAATGTCTAACAGTGCAAGCAAATAATTTAATAACATTCCATGACACAAAACGGTGAGAGCCCAGTCCTTGCGAGCTTACAATCTAAAGGAATGGGGTGGAACCAGGAGGTGGGGGAAGTATACAGTACATGTACAGTCAGTGCGTAATTGGGTTATTTAGTGGGTGCATGGCCTAAGCTAGAGAATATGCTTGTCGGAAAAGGTGGGTTTTGAGGGAGCGTTTAAAGATTTCAAAGGTGGGAGAATGGCGGATGTGCTATGGAAGGGCATTCCAGAGGAGGGGTGAGGCACGTGAGAAGTCTTGTACACGTGCATGTGAGGAGGTAATTGTAGAAGAGGATAAAAGAAGCTAGTGTGCAGATCTGAGATTGCGGTTGGGTTGGTATCTGGAGACTAGTGAGGAGATGTACAGGGGAGAGAGATTGTGGAGAGCTTTGTAGGTTAGGGATTAGAGTTTGAACTGAATCCTCTCGTTAGTTGGCAGCCAGTGAAGAGCTTGACAGAGAGGAGCAGCAGAGGAAGATCAAGAGGAGAGATGAATGAGTCGAGCAGCAGAGTTCAGTACGGAATTGAGCGGTGCTAGTCGGTTAGTTGGAAGTCCACCAAGCAATATATTGGCATTACGCGATCCTGGGACTGCCACCACGGTCACGCCCGTTGGCGTGATGTGGACTTTAGGTAGTTAAAGGGAACCCTAAACTGAGGATATGGATGTTTTTATTTTAAAATAATACCAGTTGCCTGACTCTCCTGCTGATCCTGTGTCTCTAATACTTTTAGCCACAGCCCCAGGACAAGCATCCAGATCAGGTGCTCTGACTGAAGTCAGACTGGATTAGCTGGACTGGCAAGCAACTAGTATTGTCCTTGTCAGTTAAGCTTCCCTTTAAGAAGCCCCCCAACCAGGAGAAATTATTATAGGGATACATGCCACTTACCCATTTTCACAAAGAGTTAAGTGAAATAAGGACACGACAAAAAAAAAGTTAATTTACATTAACATTTACAATGAATTTTTACCTTAAAAAGAAAAAAAATTCCTACTCCAATATCCTCGGAAATGTTGCACACCAATATCCTCTAATCTTGCGAGCTTTATTGAAGATCTCCGCCACCACACATGCCGCTCACCGCAACTCTAGCTATACTAAGTATAGCTAGAATAAAAGCATCTTTAATTACTTTCTGACCGCCTAACTCAGATTGGCGGTGGCAGAGTGGCTCTGTTGTTCCTCCAGGACGCCATATGGTGTCATTTTGCGAGAGGTGCGATTTGACGGGAGCTTGCACAAGCGCGCTCCCCCGTCACTGAGCAGAGGGGAAACCAGCAAACAGCCTGCCAGCCAGCGATCGCCGCTGGCAGGCTCTTTATTTAGGTAATTTATATATTTGTTTATATAGCGCTGACATCTCACACAGCACTGTACAGAGTAATCTTATCACTTAACTGTCCTTCGGAGGAGTTTACAATCAAATCCCTTCTATAGGCATATGTCTGCGTATGTAGTGTAGTTTATGTATTGCAATCTAGGGCCAATTAAGGGGGAATTAAAAAAAAAAAGTTTTTTGCAAAAAGTCTGCTCTTATTTTATTAAAAAAAAAAAAAAAAAAAAAAAGCACCAATCAAAGGGCACCAAAAGAAAGCCCTATTTGTGGGAAGAAAAGGGGGTAAAATTCAATCGGATGCAAAGTTTTATGACTGAGCAATAAACCGTTAAAACACCCACTTGGCTGGGGCTCCACATTCTGGCTATCCCAGCCTGCATCAGGGACAAGAGGTTATAGTGGCTTGGGAAGGGGAACCCCCCTGTTATTTATTTATTTATTTATTTATTTTTTTCATTTCTCACACTCTGAACATATAAAAAAAAATACATTTACATACATGTTGATACATTATCTTTCATTTTACCAGCGCTGTTGAGTCGGAGCAATTTTTAGTGCCTGGAGTTGGAGTCGGGAAAAAATGCACCGACTCAGACTCCTAATGAATTTGTAACTGTAATTAAAATAGAAAATATGATAAAATGTTCTATTTCTCAGATTATAGTCATTAAAAATAATGTGTATATATACAGTAATAGCTGTGCTCAGTCCACAAAAATGAAATTGACCAATCAAAATTAGTTACTTGTGCTGCTTCAATGAAGCAGTCCCCATATTTTTAAAGTCAGATATACATATCTGATTGTGACTGTATATATGATGTGTACACAGGAATCTCTTATATATACTAAATAACATCTATGCTGTAAGAATAAAGCCTCATGTGTGTAGCTGTGTCACTAATAGAGATGGTCATTGAGATGGAAATAATTTTACATTGATGCTGGTTTATGCAAATTTACACACTCTTTGCTCATGAAATCAAATAATTTGATATGTTGTTAAAATTTGGTTTGGTGACTACAAATTAAAGGGTACCTGAGACGGATGAAAAGAAGTTTTATACATACCTGGGGCTTCTTCCAACCCCCTTCAGGCTAATCAGTCCCTCGCTGTCGTCCACCACCACCTGGAACTTCTGCTATGAGTCCCGGCAATTCAGCCAGTCAGAGCATTCTGCACCTGCGCAATAGTTCTGCGCAGATGTAGTACGCTCCCGGCGGCGGAGTGTGTGCATACGCACTACACCAGACTGGCTCAAGTACCTGGACTCCTAGCAGAAGATCCAGGTGGCGGAGGAGGACAGCGAGGGACCGATTAGCCTGAAGGGGCTGGAGGAAGCCCCAGGTATGTATAAACTTTAATTTCATCTGTCTCAGGTTTACTTTGTTACTCAGTAGTACTATACTCTACATATGCACTCCCCACAGAGCTGCAGGGAATCCACTGAGAATGTTGTGCACATTGAACAGAGAGGTGTTGTCTGTCACCCATAAACCTTGTTCAGATTGTGCATGAAGAATGTGTAATAGAGGAAGAATCTCCTCATTCCCCTGCAGAGTACCTGCACATCACTCTTACATGTACCCACAGTTACATTGCCTAGGGCCTGATAGATGTTCTTTGTTCCGGTCTGTACCTTTTACAAGTACTCTTACCAAAGACTAGTTTTAGGCCCGGTTCACATTAGCGTTCGCTATCCGGATTTTCCGGATCTGATCCGGACCGCATACTGTACAAATGGAACGTACGTTCCGCATAGCAATGTAAAGTCTATGCGGACGTTCACACGTGTCCGTTCCGTACAGTACGGAGCCGGATCCGGACTCCGGACTCTTTTCCAACATGCGCTATTTTTTGGGTCCGGATCTCTGGCCCACGCATCCGGACCGGAGCCGGACCTGAGCCTGACAGCACCATCAGGAACACAGAAACCAATGGGGAACGGAAGGCACAGAACACACTGCCTACAAAAACCTGACGTTCTACCCCACTTCCTATGCGTATGCAAGCGGCCATTTCGGATGGGGACACATGGGCCAAGCATGTCTGGAGTGGAGCAGCAGTGACAGACGTGCTGGAGCTGTTTGGCAGAATGTCGGAGGTGGAGGTGAGGCCTACAGCGGAGGAACCTGATTCTACACGTGTACCAGGTGCACCTTTTGCTGACCCCAACATTTTTTTTTTTTAAATTTCGCTATTTTTTGCCCATGGATCCGGATGGCAGCCTGATGCATGCCTGATACAAACGGATCGGAACCGTACGGTTCTGATCAGGATCAGGTCAGGATCCGATCAGGATCCGGTCCGTTTATTTGCCAAAACGCAAGTGTGAACGGGGCCTAAGTCTAAAGGGAATAAATATAGTAGTCTACATATTCTTCTCACTTCAGTTGTCTTGTAAAATTCCTAAGCGTTGGCAGTTAATAGACAAATTTCACGTTACATACTGTTAATCAACAAAATTGTAATATGCAAATTAGAGGAGTCGGTGGAATCCTAAACTGAGGAGTCGGAGTCTGAGTCAGTGGATTTTTGGACCGACTCCACAGCCCTGCATTTTACGGCATTTAAATAAAGACTTTTTTTCCTCTAACTTTAAAATCGATTTTCTCAAGAACTACAAGGTCTATTTGAAAAAAAAAATGTCTTCATGTTCTGCCTCTCCTCCTTAACCTGCCTTGCACATTTAGTGTTTCTAGCACCTACGAGGGCTTTGTTATTAGCTGCTTATTATGTATATAATGACAGTTGTAAGTACGACTCGTAATTTTGAATACGTGTATTTTCGACTCGTAATCTGAATTCAAATCAAACATTTTTTCCGGTTGTAATTCCAATTACGGTTAAATCGAAACCACTCGGAAGTCGAAACACGGCCCTTACGAGCGTCACTAGTGTGTATCTCCTGGATTAAAAGTGTTGGATACAACAGTGCCCACCTTTTATATATGTTTTACTGAGTTTAAAAAGCTCTTAAAGAGACTCCGTAACAAAAATTGCATCCTATTTTTTATCATCCTACAAGTTCCAAAAGCTATTCTAATGTGTTCTGGCTTACTGCAGCACTTTATGCTATCACAGTCTCTGTAATAAATCAACTTATCTCTCTCTTGTCAGACTTGTCAGCCTGTGTCTGGAAGGCTGCAAAGTTCTTCAGTGTTGTGGTTCTGCTATGAGCTCCCCCTTCCAGGCCCCTCTATGCACACTGCCTGTGTGTTGTTTAGATTAGAGCAGCTTCTCTCTTATCTTTTACAAGCTGGATAAATCGTCCTCTGAGCTGGCTGGGCTTTCACATACTGAAGAATTACAGACAAGGGCAAAGCTGTTTGCAGGAAGAAAAGAGCAGCCTGAAACTTCAGTTCATGAGAGATGCAGGGGGAAAGAAACACACAAATGATCTCTTGAGATTCAAAAGGAAGGCTGTATACAGCCTGCTTGTGTATGGATGTATTTTCTATGTGTGGACATACTGTACATCAACCTACTTCCTGTTTTGGTGGCCATTTTGTTTGTTTATAAACAAACTTTTTAAAACTGTTTTTAACCACTTTTAATGCGGCGGGGAGCGGCGAAATTGTGACAGAGGGTAATAGGAGATGTCCCCTAATGCACTGGTATGTTTACTTTTGTGTGATTTTAACAATACAGATTCTCTTTAAGAAGGTAAGTGTTGGCTCACCTTCAATGTGATGGTGTGTTTTAAATATAGAATATGTTCTTTTTTTTAAAAAAAATACCGGGATTTTATCAATTTTTAAGTTCTTAGAACAGAACCAGATCATTCAAAAGCCAACCAAGGCAGGTGCCTAGGACCTGGCTGGCATTTCCTAAGATCCAGTCTACCGTCTGACCTCACAAAAAAAAAAAAAAGCCATGCAGCAAGCAAGAGGAGCCAAACCTGCTACCTTGCCTAGTGCCCTGTGTAACCCTACTGTCTCTGATCTAGAGGGTGGGTCTTCAGCAGGCAGTGTGGGGCTCATTTTGGTCATTTCCCTTCAATGTTACACAAACATTACTTGTCAGACTATTTGAGAATGTTTTATTCATGTAACGCACGACTTCCTCACTTTACCCCCAGAGTCTATCAATCTCTGGCTTCAAAGTCTGACTCAGACTCGCAGCATTTCCTACTCTCTGAAACCTAATATGCTTTTATACCTGCGTGTCCGGCAACAACCCTTTCAAAAAGTAAAAATGTTCTTTAATCAACATGAAAAAGCAATAATAACAAACACCTGTGAATACACTGAAACATCCAAAAAGAAAAAGAAAAAACCTTCTACAGCCAGCGCCGTAGTGAAACGCTGTGAGATGAATGTGAGCAGCACTCCTGATCAAGCTACTGCAGCAGCCTCTCTAGTATTGGTCATGGTGAGTTGCTACACAAACAGCTCAAAGAGGAACTATTGGCTAAAGTTGTACCCCTTCTATGTAAAGGCATGGAAGATTGTGGCACCTTTGCTCATCTGCTATCTTTTTTTTTTTTTTTTCTGCAGAAATTGCTGAAAAATGCTCAGTCTGCACTTTCTGTGTTGTGATGACAAGAGGAGTTATTTGATTTGCTGTGAATTTTCACCTTGTGTTGTCACTCCTAACTGGCTTAAGCCATCACAATGAAATGGGAAGCAGGAAATTTGGGCGCCTGCGGCTAATGGACAATATGGGCGCCGAAATAAGCGCTAACGCAAATATTGGCTACTCGGCGCCAAAAGCAGAAATTTGGACCCCCAGGCTCATACAACCACTTTTTTCACATTTAGAAACTTATTTTTTTAATTATTGTTTTTGAAATGAATTCATGTTGAAATGTATCATTTTTTTTGTATCCTACAAAGGGATCGTTAAAGGGAACCAGAGACGAGGGAAAGCTTAAAAATGGAAAAAGATGTTCTACATACCTGGGGCTTCCTCCAACCCCATAAGCCTGGATCGCTCCCACGCCGCCATCCTCCGCTGCCTCTGTCTACTGGGTACCGTCACTTCCGCCGGACACGACCAGTCTTCCGCATCAACAGGGGCTCCCTCCGGATCTGTACGCCTGCGCAGTACGGAGGGAGCGCACTGCGCTTGCGTCAACTGGACGAAATGACGGGACCCAGTACCGGCGGAGAAAGGCGGCGTGGGAGCGATCCAGGCTTATGGAGCTGGAGGAAGCCCCAGGTATGTATAAAACTATTTCTTCTTAGTCTCTGGTTCTCTTTAAGACTGTTTAAATAAAAGGTTTCACTTACCTGGGGCTCCTCCTACCAGCCCCCTGCAGCCGTTCTGTGCCCACGCAGCCACTTACCGATGCTCCGGTCTCCCGCCAGGCCACTGCATCTGCGCAGCTCTGGCCACGCGTATCCTTTGCGCTGCCGTCCGTAATAGCGTCCCACGCAAGATGCTATTGCGGACGGGAGGGATACGCTGGCCAGAGCTGCGCAGTGGCCTGCCCACTCCCAGTCGGCAAAAACGAAACTAACCCGCAACGGGAGGCTGGAGCATCGGTGAGTGGCTGCATGGGCACAGGATGGCTGCAGGGGCCTGGGTAAGTGAATTTTTTTTTATTTTTTTTACAGGCCATAGGATCCCTTTAAAGAGAACCAGAGAGGAAGCACCCGCATGTATTTTACCTTATAAATCAGTGGGAATATGACAGTAAACACCTAATCTGCTCTTTGTTTCATTGTTCTCTGTTTAATCTGACTGTTATCACCAATGATAAGAAACGCAGACTGAGCATTCAGTCTGCCTTTGCTACGGAATGATTATAGCTGAGTCTGTCTTCTCTGGTGTCTTTTCAAGCCCAAGCCTGCCCCCTTGTGGCTCTGCTATGACTCAGTAATAATCATTCCCTGCAAAGCTAGACTGAATGCTCAGTCCGGGATTCTTATCACAGCTGATGACAAACACTTTTAGCAGTGAGGATGAAACGGAGAGCAGGGTAGGTGTTTTCTCTAATGTTCCCACTGATATATATGGTAAAATACTTGAGGGTGCTTTGTCTCTGGTTCACTTTAAGTGTTGCCAACCAAGTATTCACAATTAACAGCAGCCATTGTCCATAGTCCTTCGACCACCTGCAGACAGTATGGGTGGCCGCATATTTTTCTTCCAGTTGTCCTGCAGCTAGGATAATTTTATAGTGAACCTAATAAGAGAAGTGTCAGACATTTGTATATATGTTGTTTTTTTTTAGGTGTGAGTTCTCCTTTAAAGGAGCATTATAGTGAAAATGTTGACATGCTGTTACCCATAAAGTTATTTATGTAATAGTAGAAGAATAACATTCTCCATACACATTGTGTTAAGAAATAGCCAGAAATGCCACTTTTCAATATCTGACATCTCCTCAGCTGTCATCTCTTGTTACAAGCAGCCCTTCTCTGCACAGAACTGCTGAACTGTCAGTCCAGTGAATGACAGCTGCAAGGTGGTAGTTTGAATAGGATTCCTGTCAGTAGCCTTTCTCACAGACGAGGAGCTGAGGAAAGTGGCATTTCTGAGTATTGTACAATAGTTTACCGAGAAATGTATTCTGCTTCTATTACTATACAGATTATTCTATACAGAGAAATAAACCCTTTTCACTGTAGTGATCTTTTAACTACCTGTATTTTTCAACATATAAAATTGACTTTTTCTCACCCAAAAATGGGGGTCGGGGGGTTCACTGCACCTTATATGCCAAATACAGGGAGTTTCTGCCGTTATGAACTGCCAACCCGCTGCGATGTCAGGGACTCCCTGTATTGTCCCCATGTCTCCTCTGCTGCCCCTGAATAGATGAAAGCAGCAGCAGTTCGTCTCTAACCTAATCCATCAAAGCTCCTCTCCCTCACTGCTCCCCTAGTGCCAGTTTCTGCTGATAGCGTAGGTTAGAGACGTACTGCCACTTCTTTCAACTATTCAGGGGGAACAGAGGAGACATGGTGGATAGAATGGAACACAGGAGGGACAGAAGGGGACACAGGAGTACACATGAGATACAAGGGGGACATAATAATTGAGGGAGAACATCTATAAGACATGCCTGCACCATGCACACAACAGGTTTAGTATTTTTTTGTCTTATAGTCCCAAGCGTCTTATATTGCAAAAAATACGGTGAGTGCACAGCAAGAGAGACAGTGCGAAATGTTCTTGCTGCCTCTGTCACGTGTCCTAGGCCAATGGAGATGATGTGAAAGGGGATGGCGTGGGTAACATGGAGTACAGCATATCTTACTTTCTTATGCTAATCAGCAGTGCCTATTTAGGGGGTAAAATAACCATCCATCTCTTCTTATTATAACTTGCTGTTGTGCATAAAGCCTATTTTCACCTGAACAACATTGCAAAAATCAAGCACCTCATCTCCCCAGAAGATCTGCCAACCTTAGTCCATGCCTTCATCACATCCCGACTGGACTACTGTAATGCTCTCTACACTGGCCTTCCAAAAAAGGTCTTGTACCACCTACAGCTGATATAGAATACTGCTGCCAGACTGCTAACCAACCAACCCCGTCACTGCCACATAACGCCAGTCCTGCACTCCCTTCACTGGCTACCTATAGAATGGAGGGTCCTATTCAAGATCGGCCTACTGACATTTAAATACCTGAATAATCTGGGCCCTGGATACATGAAAGATATGTTGCAGCTGTGTAGCAATCCCCGCATTCTCAGATCCACAGGTTCTAATAATCTAGTCATACCCAGAGTCCACTTGGAAACTTTTGGTCCCAGAGCCTTCTGTCATGCTGCCCCTATGTTTTGGAACTCCCTACCTCAACAGATCAGGACAGCTCCATCCCTGGCAGTGTTTAAATCCAGACTGAAAACCCACCTCTTCAGTTTGGCATTTGCAGAATTATAACTTTTGTTGTGTGAATACCTCATCCTACTACCAATGACTGAATTTGAGAGAGCCTAAGCGCTTTGAGTCCTATGGGAGAAAAGCGCTATAGAAATGTTATTGTATTGTATTGTATAGCGTGCTAAGAATAACTTAGAGCCCCCTGTCTCTCGTGTCACCCTAGGCATACAGTGGCTTGCAAAAGTATTCGGCCCCCTGGAAGTTTTCCACATTTTGTCACATTACTGCCACAAACATGAATCAATTCTATTGGAATTTCACGTGAAAGACCAATACAAAGTGGTGTACACGTGAGAAGTGGAATAAAAATCACACATGATTCCAAACATTTTTTACAAATTAATAACTTCAAAGTGGAGTGTGCATAATTATTCGGCCCCCTTTGGTCTGAGTGCATTCAGTTGCCCATAGACATTGCCTTATGAGTGCTAACGACTAAATAGAGTGCACCTGTGCATAATCTAATGTCAGTACAAATACAGCTGCTCTGTGACGGCCTCAGAGGTTGTCTAAGAGAATATTGGGAGCAACAACACCATGAAGTCCAAAGAATACACCAGACAGGTCAGGGATAAAGTTATTGAGAAATTTTAAGCAGGCTTAAGCTACAAAAAGATTTCCAAAGCCTTGAACATACCACGGAGCACTGTTCAAGCGATTATTCAGAAATGGAAGGAGTATGGCACAACTGTAAACCTACCAAGACAAGGCCGTCCAGCTAAACTCACAGGCCGAACAAGGAGAGCGCTAATCAGAAATGCAGTCAAGAGGCCCATGGTTACTCTGGACGAGCTACAGAGATCTACAGCTCAGGTGGGGGAATCTGTCCATACGACCAGTGTTGCCAACCGCCCGTAAATTTACGGGCAGCCCGTAATTTTTTAGACAAATTAAGCTGCCCGTGAATTCCGTAAGGAATTCAGCAGCGTCCGTAAAAGGGCCGCCCGCCCTGTTTCAGGAGGACAGCGGCGCAGTGGAGGAAGAGCGGTTGGCAGCGGTGGAGAAGGGGGGCAATCTCCCCCCCCCTTCTCTCACCTTTGTGCTCTCCCTCCCTCGCTGACTGTCCCCCTCCTAAGTGACTGGCAGTGGCGCTTGGCAGCGGGCGGGACTTACCTTCCATCTCGCTCCTGCGCCGGAAGTTCTGCTGCTCTGGTCTGGACCAGACCAGAGTAGCGGCAGATCATCCCGCGCCGGCGACAAGAGAAGACGCAGGTAAGTTTCGCTCACTGCCGCCTGCCACTGCGCTACATCTACTGGGGACATATACCTCTGGCTACATCTACTGGGCACATATATACCTCTGGCTACATCTACTGGGCACATATACATCTGGCTACATCTACTGGGCACATATAACCCTGGCTAAATCTACTGGGCACATATACATCTGGCTACATCTACTGGGCACATATACATCTGGCTACATCTACTGGGCACATATACCCCCTGGCTACATCTACTGGGCACATATATACCTCTGGCTACATCTACTGGGCACATATACATCTGGCTACATCTACTGGGCACATATACATCTGGCTACATCTACTGGGCACATATACATCTGGCTACATCTACTGGGCACATATAACCCTGGCTAAATCTACTGGGCACATATACATCTGGCTACATCTACTGGGCACATATACATCTGGCTACATCTACTGGGCACATATACCCCCTGGCTACATCTACTGGGCACATATACCCCCTGGCTACATCTACTGGGCACATATACCTCTGGCTACATCTACTGGGCACATATACCTCTGGCTACATCTACTGGGGACATATACATCTGACTACATCTACTGGGCACATATACATCTGGATACATCTACTGGGCACATATACATCTACTGGGCATATATACATCTGGCTACATCTACTGGGCACATATACATCTGGCTACATCTACTGGGCACATATAACCCTGGCTACATCTACTGGGCACATATACATCTGGCTACATCTACTGGGCACATATAACCCTGGCTACATCTACTGGGCACATATACATCTGGCTACATCTACTGGGCACATATAACCCTGGCTACATCTACTGGGCACATATACATCTGGCTACATCTACTGGGCATATATACATCTGGATACATCTACTGGGCACATATAACCCTGGCTACATCTACTGGGCACATATACATCTGACTACATCTACTGGGCACATATACATCTGGATACATCTACTGGGCACATATAACCCTGGCTACATCTACTGGGCACATATACATCTGGCTACATCTACTGGGCATATATACATCTGGCTACATCTACTGGGCACATATACCCCCTGGCTGCATCTACTGGGCACATATACCCCCTGGCTACATCTACTGGGCACATATACCTCTGGCTACATCTACTGGGCACATATACATCTGACTACATCTACTGGGCACATATAACCCTGGCTACATCTACTGGGGACATATACCTCTGGCTACATCTACTGGGCACATATAACCCTGGCTACATCTACTGGGCACATATAACCCTGGCTACATCTACTGGGCACATATAACCCTGGCTACATCTACTGGGCACATATACCTCTGGCTACATCTACTGGGCACATATAACCCTGGCTACATCTACTGGGCACATATAACCCTGGCTACATATACTGGGCACATATACCCCTGCCTACATATACTGGGGACATATACCTCTGGCTACATATACTGGGCACATATATCTGCTGGCTACATATACTGAGGACACTGGCTGTTTGCCATTATGTGCATTTACTGGTGAAAAGCTGTCTCTTATTATGTGCATTTACTGGTGAAATGCTGTCTCTTATTATGTGCATTTACTGGTGCAAAGCTGTCTCTCATTACGTGCATTTACTGGTGAAAAGCTGTCTCTCATTACGTGCATTTACTGGTGAAAAGCTGGCTCTCATTACGTGCATTCACTGGTGAAAAGCTGTCTGTCATTACGTGCATTTACTGGTGAAAGGAGGTCTCTTATGTGCATTTACTGGTGAAAAGCTGTCTGTCATTACGTGCATTTACTGGTGAAACGCTGTCTCTCATTATGTGTATTTACTTGCCATGCCCACTTTAGTCGCCGCAAATTTCCTCGAACATGTTGCCCCCTACCAATTTGACTGCCCCCTCATATGTGCCAGTCTAGAACCGGCCCTGTACCCCTGCCTACATATACTGGGCGCATATACCCCTGGCTACCTGTTCTGGGGACATCTCTCCCCCTGGCTACCTGTTCTGGGGACATCTATACCCCTGGCCACCTATTCTGGGGACACCTATAGACCTGGGGCTACCTATTTTTGGGGAACCACTGCTGTCAGATTAAATGTATTTTGGGGAACTGCTGCCAGATTATGTGTATGTTGGGGGAATCGCTGCTGCCAGATTACATCTATTTTTTGGGAACCACTGCCATATTATCTGTATTTTGGAAGAACCTCTGCCAGATTACGTGGATTTTTGGTGAAATGCTGTAAGATTACATGTATTTTGGGGGAAGGGGGGGAAACACTATGGCAGAGCTCAAACTTCCCTGGCAGACCTTTCACAGCAATATTAAAATCATGTATATTTGGCTCCACCCATGACCACGCCCACATTCTGTTGCGTGGCCACGCCCATTTTTCGGCGCACCGCGCTACGCGCGGCGCAGGGGGTTTTGTCAATAAAAAAAATCTTTGGTCAGTAAATTTTTAGGTATTTGTCAGTAAAAAATAACGGTTGGCAACACTGCATAGGACAACTATTAGTTGTGCACTGCACAAAGTTGGCTCTTATGGAAAAGTGACAAGAAGAAAGCCATTGTTAACAGAAAAGCATAAGAAGTCCCCTTTGCAGTTTGCCACAAGCCATGTGGGGGACACAGCAAACATGTGGAAGAAGGTGCTCTGGTCGGATGAGACCAAAATGGAACTTTTTGGCCAAAATGCAAAATGCTATGTGTGGCAGAAAACTAACACTGCACATCACTCAGAACACACCATCCCAACTGTCAAATATGGCGGTGGCAGCATCATGCTCTGGGAGTGCTTCTCTTCAGCAGGAACAGGGAAGCTGGTCAAAGTTGATAGGAAGATGGATGGAGCCAAATACAGGGCAATCTTGGAAGAAAAACTCTTGGAGTCTGCAAAAGACTTGAGACTGGGGCGGAGGTTCACCTTCCAGCAGGACAACTCTAAACATAAAGCCAGGGCAACAATGGAATGGTTTAAAACAAAACATATCCATGTGTTAGAATGGCCCAGTCAAAGTCCAGATCTAAATCCAATCGAGAATCTGTGGCAAGATCTGAAAACTGATGTTCACAAACGCTGTCCATCTAATCTGACTGAGCTGGAGCGGTTTTGAAAAGAATAATGGGCAAGATTTCAGTCTCTAGATGTGCAAAGCTGGTAGAGACATACCCTAAAAGACTGGCAGCTGTACTTGCAGCAAAAGGTGGTTCTACAAAGTATTGACTCAGGGGGCTGAATAATTACGCACACCCCACTTTGCAGTTATTGATTTGTAAAAAAATGTTTGGAATAATGTATGACTTTCTTTCCACTTCTCACGTGTACACCACTTTGTATTGGTCTTTCACGTGGAATTCCGATTAAATTGAATCATGTTTGTGGCAGTAATGTGACAAAATGTGGAAAACTTCAAGGGGGCCGAATACTTTTGCAAGCCACTGTATGTCTGGTTTACCTATGCATAAAAACAGCCCTGATTATTAGCATCCAATTGAGTATCAAATCCACAAAGGACAGTCATAATTGGAGCTGCCCTGGCTACATCAAACTCAACCGAGGCAGCCAATCACAACCGCCTCTGCCGACAATCTAGCAGTGGCTCCCGACGCCTCGGCCAGCAATCAGCCTGACAAACTGGTTCGACTCTCTGTGTGTTAAATGATATTTAAATGAAGTTCTTATCGCCCCACCCAACTTCTGCTTCCTCTTCTTACTCCTTGAATTTCTGGGATTCCATTGCTGGTGAAATTACTAAAGTCTAGGCATCTAGACGAACTAAGGGAATCTCTCAAGCAGAGACAGAAAGTAATAGTAAGCAAAGGGTCTACCCCTTCTGTGTTAATAGAAGTTTATTGCCATTTATGCCAAAGCAGGGCCGGATTTACCATAAGGGACTGTTGGCACGTGCCTACAGGCGCCTGATGATGGAAGGGCGTCTCGCACCCCTCCCCTAATGCTTTCCTCCCTCCTTTCCTATGCATAGTCCAGGGCAGAGCATAAATGAGAGGTTACACACCCAGTTCTTGGCATTCCACTGATGAAATCTCCCTTCAGTCAGGGGCACCACTAGCTGTTTAATACTGAGGGTACTTCTGGCTATCTAATGCTAAGGGACACCTGTAGCTACCTACACTGGGCAGGGGAACTTAGGGACGGATCTAGGGGGGGGCAAGCGGGTCTTTTGCCCCAGGCGCAGTTTGTTGAATTCTTAAAAAGGCGGAAACATTTGGATGGGGAATGGCAGTTTAGGCGCCAAAACCTGACCTTGCCCCAGGCGCAACTTGGGGCAACTTGGTCTAGATCCTGGGACAGCCTGCACACTTGAGGTGCGGTTTGTTGGGGATTTGTAGGTTCATGGAGGGTGAAGTCCAGGACATCTGTGCCTATAAGCTCCTGAGATGTAAATTTGGGCCTGGTTAAGTGTTCTTTCTCTTTTTGTCTGAATGAAATCAGTCGCAATGAAACCTTCCTCAATCTAACCATAACTGAAAAAAATAAAAAAGGTTTTGGGTCGAATAATCCCACTTTATATAGCACTGACATGTTCTGCAGCGCTGTACAAAGTATATTGTCTTGTGACAACTGTTCCTCAGAGGGGCTCACAATCTAATCCCTACCATAGTCATATGTCTATATATGTAGTGTGTAGTATACTGTATGTATTGTAATCTAAGCCCAATTTGGGGGGAAGCCAATTAACTTAAGGTATCTGTGTGTTTTTGGGATGTGGGTGGAAACCAGAGTGTCTGGGGGAACCCCATGCATACACAGGGAGAACATACAAACTCCATGCAGATGGTGCCCTGGCTGGGATTCGAACCAAGGACACGCCTCTGCAAGGCGAGAGCGCTAACCGCTACGCCACCGTGAATAGTTACGTAAACCTGTATGTGTTTACTTGATCGGATTCTTTTAAATGTTACGGCCTGACTGCGATCTGACCAAAAGAACATTGCAGCAATTACACAAACATTAGTGCCGTCGGTACATGTAATTAAACGCAGCTGAGGTAGAGACCTGCTTTCCACAATCTCTCCTCTCTCCCAGGATGATGTCAGCGAGCTGACCTTGCCTTCTGCTTCACATTAATGGTGACTTATTGAATTACTCTTCCACTCTGCACTGGAGGACACACCTCCTCCTCCTCAGTGCAGGAAAACAGGCATCTGGATCGCACTTTCCCAGGAATTTAGAAGGATGGGAATTTAAACTGATGGTCAACAATAAGAAGTTGCGCTTACAGTTTACGTCTAGTTTTGTGTCTGTCAGTGTCGATGCTGCAGATTTTTTTCTCTTTCAGTGACGGTTCTGAAGAGAATTCCTGCTAGAACACAAAATTCTGTGGTAATTGTGTTGCGTAAGTGGCTTCTTATCTGCATCTGTTTTTTGTTTTGAAGACAAAATACTTCTCCAGAAAGATCTGAGGGTAAAGCAGGAACAGAAGCTTGTTTGTTATAAGCTATTCTAATATGCTGTGAACAGGGAGGACTTTGGGTAAAATGGGGCCCAGGGCGAAAATGAACATGGGGCTGCCTTACATTTTCATACTGTACTGAAAGTGAACTTGTGCCCCGGGGGCGTATCAGCCATCAGGCAAGGACAAGCGGTCGCCTGGAGCGCCGGATGACAGAGGCGCTGCCGCGGGAGGGGGGGTGGGGGGGGGACGCGCCCACCTTCCCCCGCCAGACTGTGAGACCCCCGTGGTGAACTGGCTGCGGCGTCTAATAGACGCTGGCACTGCGCTAGTTCATCCCCGCAGCTCCAGCCTGCATAGTCTTCCGGCAGGCAGAGCAGGGCTACGGCAAGATGGCGCCCAAAGCCCTGTACTGGAGACTATTTGCATCTCCAGTACAGGGCTTCGGGCGCCATCTTCCTGTAGCCCTGCTCTGCCTGTGCCAGTGCGGGACTTTTGCAGCTGCTGGCTGCCGAAAGATCGTCGGGGGAGCTGTGCCCAGGGAGAGGATTCTTCTGCAGGTGAGTAAATGCTTTTCTTTTTACAGGTGTACATTAGTTATTTGTGAAACGCTGCTCACATTAGGATTCTTTTCTAGTGAAACATTGCTACGTTAGGATTATTTTATGGCGAAACGCTGCATCATTACGATTAATTTATGGTAAAACGCTGCATCGTTCCGATTAATTTATGGTGAAACACTGCATCATTACGATTATTTTATGGTGAAACACTGCCACATTATTTTATGGTGAAACGCTGTATCAGTACGATTATTTTATGGTGAAACGCATCATTACGATTATTTTAAGGTGAAACACTGCCACATTATTTTATGGTGAAATGCTGCATCATTATGATTATTTTATGGTGAAATGCTACCTCATTATGATTATTTTATGGTGAAATGCTACCTCATTACGATTATTTTATGGTGAAATGCTGACACATTACGATTATTTTCTGGTGAAAGATTGCCGCATTACGATTATTTTATGGTGAATCATTGCTGCGTTACGATTCTTTTCTGGTGAAAGATTGCTGCGTTATGATTATTTTCTGGTGAAAGATTGGTGCATTACGATTATTTTGTTTTATGGTGAAACATTGCCGCATTACGATTATTTTCATTAGGGGAAATCTATTCCTTTTCTCAAAGGGATCATCAGGGGGCTCTGTATGGCTGATTTTGTGATCTCCAAATTTTGGAAGCTTTGGAAAGTTTACAAAATGAATCCTGTGATTCACAAATACAGGACGAATCAGTGGAGTTAGTCCCGTTTAAGATTCCTGACCGTCTACCATCTTTGACGGACCTGGGCTTGTTTAATAGATCTTCCTCCTTTCCACCATTCTCTATGAACGCCAGTCTTAAGACATTTGTTTCAGTAGTTGAGGAGGAGTTTTCATCTCTAGGGAACAACCGATGTAAATCTGACGTGACGAACAATTTGACCGTTGAGGAACAGAAAGCCCTTGATTACCTTAAAACACAGGATCAATGGATAATAAAGCCCTCGGATAAGGAGGGGGTTATGTCATGGTGATGACTGTGCCAGCGTATAGAGACCTGTGCCTCGATATCCTTGGAAGGCGGGATTGCTATGTGCGGGCCTCTCCATCAAGGGCATTGCGATGTCAAACTTTGCTATTTGAGATCATAGATGATGCCGTGGATCGCGGCATAATAGATGGGCATATTGCTGAATTTTTGAAAATTAAGAACCCGGTTCTACCTACATTTTATGCCCTACCAAAAATTCATAAAAAACTTGAGAAGCCACCAGGACGCCCTATAGTGTCAGGGTGCGGCTCTCTCACGGAGAAGGTCAGTGTTTACTTGGATAAACACTTACAACCGCATGTTCAATCACTCCCATCTTATACTAGAGATACTCTGCATTTATTACAGATCTTAAATGGGTTGCAAGTGCCAAGGGGGCACTGTTTTAGTGGCCCTTGATGTTGAGGCCCTATATTCTAGCATCCCGCACAAAAAGGGTATCGGGGCTGTTGAACTGTTTCTGAGTGAATTGGGGGTACAATTTATACCCCACAATATGTTTTTGGTCTCTCTCCTGGAGTTTTTATTGACAAACAATTATTTTGTATTTGAGGGAACCCACTACCTCCAGGTGCAGGGGGCTGTGATGGGGACAACGTGTGCCCCCTCGTATGCCAACCTGTACCTGGGGGAGTGGGAAAGGGAGATTATCTCCAATGAGGGTCTCTCTTTGTATCTGTGCCACGTTTTATCGTGGCACAGGTACAAAGATGACATCCTCATATTGTGGTCTGGTACCACATCTCTTCTCAAAGCCTTCGTTGAGACTTTGAATACCAACAAACGCAATTTGCGATTTACATTTGATTTTTCATGCGACCGTATCCCCTTTCTCGACCTACTTATTTCAGTGGACGCCTTTGGTGGTATATCAACTACTCTCTATAGGAAGAGTACTGCAACTAACTCTCTTCTGAGAGCGGATAGTTTTCATCCACCACATACCATCAGGGGCATTCCTACGGGCCAGTACTTTTGTGTACGGCGTAATTGCTCCGATGAAAAGACTTTTCAGCGGGAAGCAAACCAATTGCGATCTAGATTTAGGGAGAGGGGATATGGCGACAGAATTTTGAGAAGGGCTTATGAGAGAGTGCACCATTGCAATCAGGATTCTTTGATTTGCAAATCATCACCTTAGAGACATAGAGTCTCATTTTGATGTCACAAGATTTGTAACTCGTTTTTGTATTGAACATTCTGAAATTTCACGTATATTACAGGAACACTGGCACATTCTTCAAAACGCCCCCCACCTGGGTCCTATTTTCCCCCCTAAACCACTACTTACCTTTCGGAAGGCCCCTTCTTTAAGGGATTATTTGGTGAGCAGCCATTTTTGTGGTACGGGTCCTAACTCCAAACACTGCCGTTTGACAGGTACTTACACATGTGGCGGTTGTTCGGTTTGCCGCTATATGTGGGTAGGCAGGAATGTCGGGCTGCCGGACGGCAGAAATTGGTCACTCACACATTTTGTGAACTGTGAAACCACTTTAGTGGTTTATTTATTAATCTGCCCCTGTGGGGCATTTTATGTGGGAAAAACTAAATGTGAATTACGCTCCAGAATCGGTGAACACGTCACCAGTATACGGAGCAAGAAAAAGAGGGACCTGTCTGCCATGACTCCGGTAGCCTGACATTTCAAAACTGCCCATGGAGGCAATCTCGATCATATCCGCTTCATAGGTTTTATTACATAGTAATATTAGGGGAGGGAATTTTGACCGCCTCCTCTTACAGAGGGAGGCGAGATGGATTTATGATCTAAAAGCCACCACTCCACCAGGTCTTAATGAGTCTTTCGGTTTCTCACCTTTTTTGCCAGTTTAGTTGATGTGTCTGTGTAGCTCCTCTTTGTACGTGTTGTCAGGGTGTCCCACTGCACGGGAGCAGTGCTTTTCAGCGCTGGTAGATTTGGGCGCAGCCGGTGCCTCCATAGACTACAATAGGAATCACTCCTATTGCAGCGCTCAGTGAGTAACGTTGGCGGCGTCAGAAGACGGAGCCAAGGTTGCATAAAAAAACACAATAATTCAGCCTCCAGCAATCGCTGGAAGCCGAATTATTTCATTCCCCCACTATCCATGTCGGCCTGGAGGGGGAATAGTAATTAAAACGGCCCGGACTTGTGCAGAAACAGGATCAGCCATATATTGCTGAATCCTGCGCCCAAGTCTACCGGCGCCAATTTCAAATGTACTCCCCACTGCATACACACATTATTATGCGTGTTTCGCTATATCAGGGGTCTCAAACTCAATTTACCTGGGAGGCCGCAGGAGGCAAAGTCAGGATGAGGCTGGGCCGCATAAGGAATTTCACAATCGCAGCGCATCGCCGCCTCTGCCCGCCCCTCTCACTCTTCCTTCACAGAGAGGGGTGGGGAGAGGCGGCGATCCGTGCGGTGATTGACAGGAGGGGCAGAGCTGAAGCTGAAAGCTCTGCCCCTTCCAGGAAATGCCGGCGGATTGCCCCCCCCCCCCGGGCGATTTGGGGGCTCTGCAGCCCTCGTTTAGCGGCGGGGATGTGGCGGATTACTTGGGAGCACTGAAGCGAACTATAAGGAATCTTTTGCCAGCGAGGGCCACAAAATATTGTATCGAGGGCCGCAAAGGGCCTACGGGCCGCGAGTTTGAGATCCCTGCGCTATATGCTTATCACCTTCTTCTTTTTCCCCCAGTTTGTGATATTGAGGGAATTTAAATACATCCTTTTCCCCCCTCGTTTGTGGGGGGTGGGGTTTTACACATCTATCCACTATTGATTTTTTGTTTGGGGGAGGGGCGTACAGTTAGCCGCTCCTCTGAACCTACATATTAACAGCATATTCTTTGGCTGACCTAGGCTTTAGTAGTTGGCCTTTGATGAAAAGTGGTCTATGCTAAGTGGATATGTGTCTCTGTTTTGAAAGGTGCATTTTGACCAAATATATAAGATGTTCCAATAAATATATATTTTTTCTTTTTGCTTTGTGCATATACTTCTAATGTTTATTTTGTATGAATGTCCAGGCACCTTGGTCCGTTTGTCGCGCTCCATAGGTTTCCTCCCCTCCTTTCTTCGCGCTGTGAGCGCTGGATGTTTTGACTTTCCGCGTTCCACACGGCGGAAGTTGTGGGTGTATGCCTAATGTGCCCCCAACTCCCAGCCGCCTGTTCTCAGCTGCGAGTGTCTTTGGTTCTCACGTTGGGGATTGGCGTGCGGTGATTGGACGGTCACGTTGGAGCGTGACGCACATCCGGCGAACCTTCTTTCGCTGGACCTATAAAGTGCTTAGATAGGATGGGTTTAACCCAACCACACCTCTCTTGAGAAAGCTGGCCGCTTGCCAGCGAAACATGTCGGGTCTCCCGGCGTGGTGCTATTGAGGATCGCCATTACATCACTCCCTCTCCTCGCCGCCGAGTTGCGGAGCTATACCCGCCAACATCCACCCATCAAATGACTCTGCATGGCCCACCTATCCAAGGACTGATCTGCACTTGGGCAGTGGGGTATTTCATATAGCCCCTTCACCTGGATGGTAGCCACATATGGCTGGACATCATGTCATTCCATTACGCAGGATGGGTAACTTATGCACCACTAGCTTGAATTTATCATTTGCTGGATGCCATCTATGCATGTGAGACTCTGCCAATATGAGTTTTTGGAGAGCAGGATCATGGCTGTTATGGGATATGCTGATGCATTTACCATGAAACAATCTTTTGCTTCTATTCCTGATTAAGAACTAATCTTTTATGCATATGCTTGCTCACTTATCCTAACCAAGAACTTTTCACATGTGCACATGTCTGCTGCTCAGTCACTGACGGCCCTTGCTTTGGATTGACTAGCATCACAATCAGAATCAATTTATTTTTCGACAAGTAAGTTTACACCTGCACGGAATTTGTCTTGGCAGTTGCTTAACAAACACGAACAAAAACAATACAAGGACAGACAGTGTGAATATTACAAGTTAAAGAGAACCCGAGGTGAGTCCGAAGAATATTATCTGCACACAGAGGCTGGATCTGCCCATACAGTCCGGCCTCTGCTGCCATCCCGTGTGTGTGTGTTTCTGGTGGGGTGAGGTATCCTTACAAGTTTTCTTCAGGCAAATGAGGGTTAACTCCTAGACTTCTCTAGTGCATTAGTGAATATCAATAAATATGGTAGCCACTAAGACATCCCACAAGAGGTTGTTGGGAACCCACAGAGGTGGCATCATGGGACACTTTCACCTGAGGTAAACCATCTTGGATATAAACCTCAATAAGATGGATTACTGTGCCAGCTTGAAAAGCCTTGATTCAGCTACAAATCAGTCATACTACAAGTTCTGACATGGAATCATTTCTGACTCACACTTCATAACACAGCTCTGTGAAGAACATACATTTGTGGTTTTGCACTTTGCCACATAGACCCACACAGAGGTATTCTATAGCACATGTGCAGATTTACATCAGGTGAAGCCGCTATTACATCACTTTATCTACAAGGGAATTATTAGATTCCACCATGGGGAGTATATTTTACAGTTTCATGGAGATGTTAGTTAAGGTTTGATCCTAGACAAAAATGAATGTTTGTTTGAGCGTATGTGGTGGGTGGTCCAGATTGTAATATGCCCTCATAGCTGTACTCCACACTAGTTGGAATAAACCTTTATGTGGGGCCCCTATTTGATGTGCAGGATCCCCCCTGGGGCTGCAGCCACCCAAGGCCCGGGCTTTGGTGGCCTTTCCAGAAATCCGACCCAGCCAGTGGGTCTGCTAACAGTGAATGGTACTGGTCATAGTTCACAGTGATTGCACGCCCCCATACATGCACCTATTTTCAGAGCTGTGCTGTCTCAGCACCCAGAGATACATCAGAGACCAGTCAGTCTAGTCTGTTATCATGTGGTCATCACAATCAGCCATTCACATTGATCAATGGGAAAGTTTGCGCTTCAAAACAAACGTTCCCTGGTTATTTATGTACAGCAACATCTGGAAGGAGTTAAAGCTAACTAAACGCATCCTTAAAAGTGTTGTCTACCTCTGTCAGTTTACAAGTCTAGCTATGGTGTCCCGAAGTATAGCTTTGCCTGTCCACTAGTAGGATGTCCTCCCACAAATATTTCCCCCTAATGTTGGTGCAGAGAAGCATACTGTGAGTTGTAGTCCTTCTTCTCACATGTATTTTGCTTTTCAGTTGGCTCCCTTTTGTTCCCACCCCCATCTCTCCATTACAGTCCTGTGATTTTGCATGAGCACCAGAAGGGATCACCACAACAGGTGCCCCTGATGAGTCACAAGGGAGTGACGAAATCGATCGGGCGGGAGATTACACATACCAGGAAGTGGAGTCGGTGGTGTCTGCAAGCTGAGTGGAGGGGAAGCTGAAGGACCCAACACAAGTAGTGCCCTGCCAGGCAACGGGGGAGAGCCCGTAAAACTCTGTGTGCAATACCTTTTGGAGCATGTGAGTGCAATTTTATAATTAAAGTTTTAAGTGTTATACGGAGTTACGCTATGCAGGCTATTTCTTTGAGGTACTATGCATGGATAATGTGGAGAATGATGGTGGTCTAAAAGGACAGCATCAAAGTGGCACCAGGATCCTGAAGTACTGAGGCTCCTGGATTTGTGCATCTTTGGCCAGTCTAGCAGTGGCCAATACATCTGGTGAGTCTGTTTACTGTTGGGTGTCCATGGTGATGGTGGCACAGGAGACCAAGAAACTGCATATGAAGACTCCCAAGTGTTTTTTATGTGGACTTTTATATGAATAGAATGTGCGCTTAAACTATTGTGTACAAGTCTTTTAGGTCCTGCCTGACCTTGTGGTAGCGCACTCCGACTGGACTTTTAATTCTGTGTTAGCTATAGCGCTTTGATACATTTTATATACTACGAGTATCTGGTTATGCCCTTCGGGTTGTGTAATGCCCCTGCCGTCTTCCAGGAGTTAATCAATGAGGTTTTCAGGGAGGTATTGGGGAGGTTTGTGCTAGTGTATCTAGACGACATACTGATTTTTTCTCCTAATTTGACAGAGCATCGTAAACACGTCAAGTTTGTGTTAAGAAAACTGAGACAGAATTTGCTGTACGCAAAACTAGAAAAGTGCCTCTTCGAGGTCACGACAGTTTCTTTCTTGAGATATATTATCTCTACTTCTGGTCTCTCCATGGATCCAGAGAAAGTCTCTGCTGTTTTGGAGTGGCCTCAACCTGTAGGATTAAAGGCACTCCAAAGATTTCTTGGTTTTGCCAATTACTATAGAAAATTCATCAAAGGGTTCTCCTCGGTAGTGCCACTTCTCACCAACCTTACCAGAAAGGGGGCTGACAGTTACCACTGGTCGGCAGAGGCACAGTCCGCCTTTGCCACACTGAAAAAATTGTTCTGCTCGGCACCCATCCTGAGACATGTGGATGTCACCTTCCCCTTCATTGCTGAGGTCGATGCCTCAGAAATTGGGGTTGGGGCTGTACTGTCTCAGCGCTCTGGTTTGCAAGGCAAGCTACACCCATGTGCGTTCTTTTCGCGTAGGTTCTTTCCTGCCGAGAGGAACTACGATATTGGCAACCGAGAGCTCCTGGCCATTAAGTTAGCCTTTGAAGAATGGCGCCATTGGCTAGAAGGGGCAGAACATACCGTTACCTTTTACACTGATCATAAAAACTTGGAGTACATAGAGGGGGCCAAAAGACTTAGCCCTCGACAGGCCCGTTGGTCCTTATTCTTTTCAAGATTCAGATTTGTCATAACGTATACACCAGGTAGTAAGAACGTCAAAGCAGACACTGTATCTAGGTGTTTTGAGCCAGAGACAGTTCAGCCTTCAACCCCTGAGTCCATCCTGTCTCAAAAGGTGGGGTTGGCAGCTACCGAATCCTGGGAGGACTGGACGGCTACGCTAGAGCCTTATCAACAGGACATTCCAGAAGGGAAGCCTGAGAGGGGTTATGTTTGTACCACTTCCCTTTCGCCTACAACTTTTACAATTATTCCATTCTCATAAGAATGCTGGGCATCCCGGGGCAACTCGAACTCAGGATTTATTGGCCAGATGAGTTTGGTGGCCTACACTGGCACTTGATTGTAAAGAGTTTGTGAGAGAGTGCTCAGTTTGTGCTAGAAGTAAGCCCTCTCGTCAGGCATCAGTGGGTACATTACAACCCCTACCAGTACCAAATTAACCCTGAACTCATTTGTCAATGGACTTTGTAGGTGAACTCCCCAGGTCTGAGGGCAAGACGGTCATTTGGGTGGTAGTTGATAGGTTCAGTAAGATGGCTCATTTCGTCCCTCTGAAAGGACACCCCTCGGCCCAAGAGCTAGCTGATCTCTTCATTCAGCACGTTTTCCGGCTGCATGGCATTCCGGAGAATGTGGTGTCAGATAGGGGAGTCCAGTTTGTGTCGAAATTTTGAAGAGCCTTTTGCCATCAGTTAGGTATGGACCTCTCGTTTTCATCAGGCTACCACCCACAGACCAATGGTCAGACCGAAAGAGTTAACCAGTCCCTTGAACAATTCCTCAGATATTATGTGGCAGATGCACAGTCAGATTGGGTGAAGTTCTTACCATTCGCAGAATTTGCGCACAATAATTTGAAGTGTGCCTCTTCAGGATTTTCCCCTTTTCAGGTCGTTTCGGGAAAATCTCCCAAGTTTTCGCCATTACCTGTGGCATCTACCCCGTTTCCGGCACTGAAGGATTGGCAAAGGGCATTAAAGGAGATCTGGGTCTTGGTTAAGAGGAATTTGGGAAAAGCTTTTCAGACTCAGAAGAAACAGGCAGAAAAGAGACGGTCTGTAGAGTGGAAGTTTTCTCCAGGGGACATGGTGTGGGTATCTACGCGGCATTTAGTGTTAAAACAACTGTCACCTAAGTTAGGACCCAGATTTGTAGGCCCATACCCGGTGTCCAGGAAGATTAACCCTCCTGGCGGTTTATTAAAATCCGCCAGGGGGCAGCAAAGCCGTTTTTTTTTTAATTTTTTTTTTTTTTTTAATGTAGCGAGACAAGATCTCGCTACATGATAACGGCTGCTCAGCGGCATCCCCCCAGCCCGTCCGATCGCCTCCGGAACGGGATCTCCTGGAGGGCTTCCCCCGTCGCCATGGCGATGGGCGGGATGACATCATCGACGTCGTGACGTCAAAGGGGACTCCGATACACCCCACAGCGCTGCCTGGCACTGATTGGCCAGTCAGCACACGGGGTCTGGGGGAGGGGCGGCTGCGGCACGACGGATAGCGGCGGGTAGCGGCGGTGATCGGATTGCACACGCAGCTAGCAAAAAAATTATGGGGCGGGGCCTGAGCGGTGCCTTCCGGCGGCATAGCCCGTGCTCAGCAGGGGCTTACCGCCAGGGAGGTTAATAATGTCACTTATGCGATTGATCTCCCAGCCAGTATGAGAGGTGTGAGATCATTCCATGTTTCCCTGTTGAAGCATGCAGTGCATGTGGATTCCTCTCTCTCCCCCCCCCCCCCCCCCTGTGATGGTTGACGACCAACCTGAGTATGAGATCGAGAAGATATTGGATTCTCGATTAGTGCAAAACTCTGTACAGTATTTGGTCTATTGGAAGGGGTATGGTCTGGAGGAGAGAACTTGGGTGCCAGATTGTCGCATGCACGCGGAAGAATTAAAGAAAGAGTTTCATGACTTACACCCTGAGAAGCCGGGTAGGAAGTGTCCGGGGTCCACTCCTCAGGGGGAGGGGGTACTGTAAAGGATAGCGGAGATACCGCCGAGTAGCCAAGTGGCATGGCGGCTATCTCCGCGTATCAACCGGCGGCCTCTGCCACGCAGCTACATGCTGCTGCTTTGCCTGGTCCTTCTAGTGCACATAGATTGAGAGCTACGCGCGCGCGCCAGGCGACTGGCCCTTTATGCAAGTAAAAGAGGAGTCAGCTGACTCCAGTTGTGCTCTGGATTGGCTGAGTGACTGGGGCGGTGCTGTGGAGCGCTCTGAGTATATATAGGACCTGCCTGTCAGTTGCTGGTTGTCTGCTGTTGCAAACGCTAATGTGCTAGCGCTCAGACCTTAGTCAGATCCTACAGTGTGTTAGAACCAGCTGGAACTGGGAATTCACACTTAGCCAGTTTCCGTTGATAGCTTAAAGTACTAATTGCATTGTGATATCTGTGTACTATTATTTAGTCTAGATCCCAGGTGTTGAAACCAAGGACTTCACACCTAGACTAGGATATTGATATATTGCTACTATTTATCTGTTATGATCTTCTGCTTTCCTGACTACTCTCCTGCTTGCTAATTCGGTACTTCTCCCTATCTGATTACTGTTGCCGACACTGCCTGAACCGTACCCTGAATCAGCCTTCTGTCTTTGTACCTTATCTGTCCGTACGTTGCTGACCCTGCTTGTCTGACTTTCCTATCCTCACTAGTGGGTCTAGCCTTTAGTGAGGAATTCCTGAGAGCTGTCACCTACTCCCTAGGTGATCAGTCCTTGCAGCCCTGTCAGCAACACTTGCTCCTCAAGTGTCTACTAGCTGCAGTAGAGTCTTAATCATCAGCTCCTCGGGTGATCATCGTTGCAGCTCAGTCAGTGGTCCCTGCTCCTCAGGTGTCTACTGGCTGCAGTACAGTCTGAATCCCCTGCTCCTCAGAGGATCCCTGGCTGAAGTATAGTCTTAATCACCTGCTCCTCAGGTGATCATCCTTGCAGCTCGGTCAGTGGTCCCTGCTCCTCAGGTGTCCCCTGGCCGCAGTACAGACTGAATCCCCTGCTCCTCAGGGGATCCTTGGCTGTAGTGTGGTCTTTATCACCTGCTCCTCAGGTGGCTATCCTTGCAGTACTGTCAGTGGTTTCTGCTCCTCAGGTGCCCACTGGCTGCAGTGCAGTCTGAGTTCTCTGCTCCTCAGGGAATTCTTGGCTGCAGGATTGTCTGAATCTCCCGCTTCTTGGGAGATCTCTTCTATTACTGTCGCACCAAAACACAATTCCACATTGGTTGTCCTGTGTCTAGCTATACTAGTATTATTGGTGATTCTGCAGATCACCACATAATCATGTATAGCATCTGCATTATTGGTGATTCTGCAGATCACCAATAATCAGAAAAATCTGTGTTGCTGACACCGATCGTTACAGTAAAATGCGAAGCTTCATTTTAAGCATATCTATGGCAGTGCCAAGACAAGTTTAAAGTGTGACTCCAGTTACACTAACAAACAAGCAATCCTCACCAGATTAAAGTGGACCTGAACACATGCACGGGACACAAGGAAAACACAGATGAATCCACCCTGTTTGTTTTAGAGAGAAGATCCTTTTTTTATTCCCCCTCAGCTGTAAGTAATTACAACTGTAATTTGATCTCTCAGCTGTGTCAGCTCAGGAATCCCAGCAGTCCTCAGCAGAGCAGCTAATTTGTAAACACAGGATGTTAACCCTATGCCTGCTTCCAGAAAAGCAGGACGTACACACACCGCAGATTTATTGCAGAAGCCCTGTGGGCTGCCTGTAGCAAATACATTTTTAGTTTTTTTCTTTAAAGGTTATTATGCTGTTGCTTATCTTTTAGAGCAGAGAGGAAGTTCTGAGTTCAGGTCTGCTTTAAAGAGCCGGTATTGCAAAAAATGTCAAACTTAGAATACATGTAAACACATACAAATACGAAGGATGTTTCTTGTAGAGTAAAATGAGCCATACATTACTTTTCTCCTATGTTGCTGTCACATACAGTAGGCAGTAAAAATCTGACAGAACTGACAGGTTTTGGACTTGCCCATCTATTCATGGGGGATTTTCAGCATGGGCTCTATTCTTTATAAAGACATTCCTTGAAAAGGTTTTAGACTAGCCCATCTCATGTGGAGTTTCAGAGTTTTCTTTATTTTCAAAAGCACTTAGTGAATGGCAGTTGCTCCGTCCAACGGTCACAAAAGTTTGCAGCCAGCCTCCCTGCTCACTGCACACTTTTTTGACAGTTGGACGGAGCAACTGCCATTCACTAAGTGCTTTTGAAAATAAAGAAAACCCTGAAACTCCACATGAGATGGGCTAGTCTAAAACCTGTCGGTTCTGTCAAATTTCTACCACCTACTGTAAGTGAAAGAAACAGGAAAAAAGTCATTTATGGCTCATTTTACTCTGTAAGAAATGTACTTCTTATTTGTATGTGTTTACATTTATTTTAAATATGAGTTTCGTCATAGTGGTCCTTTAATTATAATGAATGCAATTACATTAGTAAGCTATATTGAAAGCGTGAGGATACCAGTGACTGTGACTACAGAGTTGCGTCTTCTCTAGCAGCAAAACAAGCAGGATTAATGCAAAAAAAAAGCCACGGCGCTTACGCTGCGTAAATGTGAGCCATTCCTATTTGACAGGCGTGTGCTTCACCAATCACAGCACAGCATATGGGAAATGCCATGTATGGGCACGCGTGTGGCTGCACAGTGTCTGCTGCCATCTGATCACAGGATTATCCTCCTGCCAGAACTGGAACTTTATGAAAACGCAATATAGATGTTAGTTAAGAATTCATCAGCTTGTTTTAACTGTTTCAATATTGTAGAAAGGCATTTCAGTGGCTAAATTATGCAGGGCAGCTGCCAGCATGGATATTGTTCCAATGCACATTTTTGGCCTACTTCCATCTATGCAGTAGGAAGGCAGCTGTATTCCGGGTGCAGAGGGGGCAGGGAAAGGTACAATGAAGGATTTAGCCGTAATTATTCATCAGTTATTCTCAGGCTGAGATCTTCCCAGGCTGACAGAGGAAGTGTTCAAGTGGAAGCCTCATTCTCAATATTTCACACTTAGGTACACTTGTGAGACCCAGTCTGTCACTTACGTATAAAGATTTACTCGCAGCTAATGAACCAATTACCCATAGCCAATCACAGCAAGGGAAGCCCTATTGTTCCAATAGGGTAAGTAGTAAATCTATAAGATTTACCAATTCTGCAACAATATTGTTTGTGTCTGTGTTAATTATGAATAAAGTTTAGCTTTAAAAAGTGATTTAAAAAAGTTTTGTGGCAGCAACACATTTTTGTTTACAGCAAAGGCCAGTTCACAGTACATTAGTTGCGTTGCAGAATAGTTCTGCAGGTCACCTCACTAACCATACAATTCTATGAGCCTGTTCACAGTACTGCGCTGCAACTGATTGCATTATTCTAACTAGTTGCATGCAGGCTTTGTATAAGGGCCTGTTTCCACTACACGCAGATTCTGCATGCAGAAAACTGACTCCAATGAATGTCTATGGGCCTGTTTCCACTAAGCCCATAGTTTGTTCCTAAAATCAAACAGCAAGATATTTAGCTGTTTACAAAACTTGCCAGTCAAACCAGCAGAAAAAGCAAAAATCCTTCAGCAGACAGTACTTATGTACACAATGTAAAATACACATGTGCTAATCCAAGAAATCCAGCACAAAAAGAATAAACCCACATACGGTAAATAATACTCGGTCAAGAATCTAGCGTGTGTACAGGTCTACCCCGATGTCACATAAAGATCAAGCACTCGGGGGTCATTATCAGCTGGTCCGCTGGGTTAATTGACAGACACCTCTCTTATGCTGGGAATACACGGCTCGATTTTGAGCCATTTAGATGGCTCGATTGATCATTTCCAACATCCGGCCCGATGGTTTTGGCCGCTCGAGTCTGCATAGAAGACAATGGAAAAAGATAAGAAAAACGAGCGGAAGATAAGAGAATCCCCTTCGAAAATCGAGCCGTGTAATTCCCAGCATTAGATTGCATCAGAGCAGCCTTACTGTCCTGCCTATGCTGCTTACTGTCTTCTTACATACCCATGGGCCTCGTTTTTGTCTCCCTCCCCATATCTCATCATGTCTCATATCTGCAAATGGGCAGTGCAGGGCATTCATGGGGCTGGGGTCTTCGCACTGGCCCTTGCAGCCACGTGGACAGGGCCTAATGCACATATAAACCTTCCCGCCCATCCACAAATGCCAGTGCATTACCCTCTATCTATTCCTAAATCATAAGGTGGTTAGTAGAGATGGCAAATTATGAAAATAAGTCCAGCATAAATGCAAAAAATCATGTAACTCAGTGTTCCCCAACCCTGTCCTCAAGGCCCACCAACAGTGCATGTTTTGATGAAATCCACAGAGGTAGATAGTCGGCTCTACTGTGACACTAAGTACCCCCCCCCCCCCCCCCCTCTTATGCATGTTTGTGGTTTTCTGCAAAACATGCACTGTTGGTGGGCCTTGAGGACGGGGTTGGAGAACTGTGATGTAAATTGTATGCAGTTTGGCATTTGGCCAATCAATTGCACTGCCCAGTTTGAAGCTGCATTCAGTCACGTCACCATGTCTCCTGGTCAGATTTTGCCTACCTGTATCTCTACTCTATTCCCCCCAAAAGTCATCATACAATAACCATTTCATGTCCATAGATAATTTTATAATGGAGCATCTCCATGTTTTGCATTATTTATGTAGTAAAAAAAATAAAACTTAAAGGACACCGGAAGTGAAAGGAATATGGAGGCTGACATATATGTATTTCCTTTCAAACTATGCATATTGCCTGGCTGGCCTGCTTATTCTCTGCCTCTAATACTTTTAGCCATAGACCCTGAACAAGCATGAACATCAGGTGCTCTGACTATAAGCCACATGCTTGTTTCCAGTGTTCAATTCAGACATTACTGAAGCCAGAAAGATCAGCAGGACAGCAAGGCAATAGGCATTTTTAAAATGGAAATGAATATGGCAGCCACTATATCCCTCCCACTTCAGGTGTCCTTTAACAATAACTATTAGAATATATGAAAAAACACTGTTAGTGTTAGTGCTCATTATTCAAAGGAATTTGGCAATAAAAGTGCACAGGCGATTCTGATAAAAGAGACGCCTTTGGTTTGTGAGAATAGGGAAATAATTGTAAACTCCATCATGTGCTCATAGTTTTATTTAGTTCCCCAAACAACAGAGATAGCTCCATTGTTTGCTAGGCTCAGTCATGTGACGCTTGGCCTCAAACCACAAGGACATGTGAAAGGACCACAAACATGATTAGGAAAAAAGTTATTTCCTTACACTAAGTTGTGAGAATAACAGACAAGGGCTATCCATACTATACAACGGCTGATAAAAATAAACTAAGATGAAACTTTTGTTTATAGAAATAGTAAAGGTTGCTGTTATTTCCATAAAGGCCAATATAAAACTGTATTCATGAACACTAAAAAGCAGTACGGTACTCAGGTCCTGTTCTCATAACATGCCTCTGTGTCCCCCCACCGCCGCTCTCTGCGTCCCCCCCACCGCCGCGCTATAGCCCCCCAAAATTAGCAACAATATTTGTTGCTATCTCGGAGGGTAAACAGGAGAGGGATTCAAAATGCCAGCTAGGGGCGTTTCTGCAGGCTTTCCAGAGCTGCCATTGGGCATTCTCACTGGCCGTGCCCCCTGCCACTCCCCCGCCTCCCTGCATGCTGGGAGGCCTGGAACCCACTACAAAACGATATCGCTAATCGCAAATCGCTAGCGTTTTGTATGGGCAGTTTGTAAGCGATTTCATGAGCGATTTTAGAAAGTGTAATCAATTTGCCAGCGGTTGTGTAGCAATTAGCGTTTTAAAGTCTGATTGGTCCTTTCAATTATTTTTAATTTTGTTACAGTGTACAGTAACTTCAAAACTAGCAAAATCGCTCCGTGCAAGTTTTGATGAGCGATTACACCAGTGATTATATACTTTACATTGAAGCGCATTTTGCTAATCGCAGTCGCTTCTGTGGAATTTGCACCATCCATTTACATTGGCAGAGCGCTTAGGGAAATCGCTAACGATTTCTCACGCTTCCTAAACGCTCAAAAAATCGCTCTAGTGGGTTCCAGCCCGGAGAGAGTTTTCTCTCTCCTTCCAGCTTTGTGACCCAGAGGTCACGAAAGTGAAAGTGGGCCAGTGCGGTCCACAGGAGAGGCAGTTTTGGCGGCTACCTGATACACTCAGCCACCCCCACACCTGATCAGGTAGCATTTTTTTTATGAGCCCACCTCGGGCATTCTTTAAGCTGAGCACCATATGCTATATAAGCTCCTGTAAGCAAGGCAGTTTTAGCCAAATTAGGCAGTTCACTTAGAAACCACTTGCTGACTGCTGAGCACACTCGGGCTAGTAAAAAAGGGCGCACAGGGATAGTGGACAAAAAGGGCGCCGCCATAGACTGCAATGCAAAATATCGGCTATTTGGCGCCCGACAGGAAAAAAGGGCACCCGAGAAATAGCGGTTACAGGGATCGTGTTAACAAAAGTTTTCGTTTACAAAATAAGGTTTATAACAAATATCGTTTACAAGTTCGTTTTGAGTTTGTCTTATACTTATTTTTTCGTTTTTAAATTTCGCTTATATCAGTTTTAACTTATTTTTTAGTTTTAAAATTTCGCTTACAAATAACAACTACATTTTCGTTTACACTTCTTTGATCATTTAAAAATTTGTTTTCATATGCATAATGCTTAAATACAGTTTTCAACCTTATTGTATTGGAAATACATCGCTTTTGGTATTAACTTTGTTTTTACTCTTATAATGCGTTGATTATAGTTACTAAAACATCGCTTTTAATATTACTGTTATTTTAAGTTTTCGAATGCGTACATGATTGTAAGGCTATCTATTGTATTGTATATATTTATATATACTTTTCTCTATTTATAATAATGTACACGTGATTTTAAGGCTATTTTAAGGCTATTTATTCTATTAAAAAATGTATAAATTATTTTATTCAAGTTATTTGTAGAGAAGATAAATTATTTTATTCATGTTATTTGTAGAGAAGTATTTTAAGGATTAAATATATTATTGTTTATATGTGTTTAGAGTGTTTGTGCGGTGGGGTTGGTTAGGTTTAGGCATTACCAGGGGGGTCTAGGGGTTAGGGATAGGTACAGGGAGGGTTAGGCATAGGTTCAGTATAATATACGCAACCAGGGGGTGGTTAGGGTTAGGCACCACTAGGGGGTCTTAGGGTTAAGCACCACCAGGGGGGGTCTTAGGGTTAGGCACCACCTGGGGGGGTCTTAGGGTTAGGTACCACCAGGGGGTCTTAGGGTTAGGCACCACCAGGGGGGGTCTTAGGGTTAGGCACCACCAGGGGGGTCTTAGGGTTAGGCACCACCAGGGGGGGTCTTAGGGTTAGGCACCACCAGGGGGGGTCTTAGGGTTAGGCACCACCAGGGGGGGTCTTAGGGTTAGGCACCACCAGGGGGGGTCTTAGGGTTAGGTACCACCAGGGGGGTCTTAGGGTTAGGTACCACCAGGGGGGTCTTAGGGTTAGGCACCACCAGGGGGGTCTTAGGGTTAGGCACCACCAGGGGGGTCTTAGGGTTAGGCACCACCAGGGGGGTCTTAGGGTTAGGCACCACCAGGGGGGGTCTTAGGGTTAGGCACCACCAGGGGGGTCTTAGGGTTAGGCACCACCAGGGGGGGTCTTAGGGTTAGGCACCACCATGGGAGTCTAGGGGTTAAGGATAGGTACAGGGAGGGCTCTGTGTGAGAGTAAGGTTAAGTATAGTTACAGCATAATATATGTAATATATACAATTTATTAAATGATGTATATTTAAACAAAGAGGGGGTCTAGGGGTTAGGGTTAGGGATAGGGAGAGATCTGTGTGAGCCTACAGTTAGGTATAATTAGAGTAAAATATCTGTAAAACCTACCATTGCATTGCTATGCTTAATACAAGTGTAAATATCGTTTTTGTTATAGACGCAATTTGATGTTTTTTTCAGAATTCGTTTGTTGTTATAGACGGTATTTTGCCATTTCATTTCCGTTTATTTAACCTATTTAGCACAAAATTTTCGTTTACAACCTCTTAAACGAAAAATATGGTTTTGCATTAAAACTTACAATTTCGGCTATACCCCGCGCCCTTTTTTCCAGGCGCCCTTTTTTGATACACGCGAGCACACTTACCCTTAGGGCCTGTACACACTGAAGAATGCAAGAAAAATCGCAAGCGCATGCGTTTTTAAAGTGCCTGTAGTTTTAAAAATGCATGCGCTTTTGCCTGCGTTTTTTGTGCGTTTGCGTTTTTCTTGTAATTGCTGATTGGCTAAAGAATCCTTTGTTTTTTTTCTAGTTTACATTTCAACAGGAATCAGGAGATTGCAGAGTCTTCTGGGATACTGACTTCTGAAAAACGCAGACAAAAACGCAAGCGCATGCGTTTTTAATGCGTTTTTCATGCGCTGCGCTTAAAAAAGCGCAGCAGGCACTGCGATTGCGTTTTTCTAAAAACGCATCGCACCAGTGTGTACAAGTCATCACGATTTTCATTCTTTTTCAAAAGACCTTGCGATTTTAAAAACGCATGCGTTTTTAAAAACGCAACGCAAGCACAGCAGTGTGTACAGGCCCTTAGTCAATTCACTTTTTTTCCTACGTGTTCTCCTAGGAGATATTTTGACATCTTATCAGTAAAATGCCTCTCATGCCACCAGCAAGCAAGAAAATACTGAAAATGAATTTGGGCCAGTGCACACCAAAAAGCACTAAAGTTAATGCAAACGCTAGGCTTTTTAAAGTGATTTTTTTTAAGGCAATGCTATGCATAGGCCTAGCGACTTTCTAAGTAAGCCTAGCGATTTTTGTAGCATTTTGGTGTAGCGTTTTTGATATTTACAGTACAGCTGTAACTGGACAGCTTCTGTAACAAAAACGCTTGGAAAATCGCTCTGATCTAGCAGTTTTCAGAGCGATTTTCCACTTTCCTATACTTAACATTGAGGCTGAATCGCCTCTGAAATCAGCAAAAATGTAGCAGGACCCACGTTTGCATTTGGGAAAAAAATCACATGGCTCTGGTGTGCTCCATCCCATTCAAATACATTAGCCAATCGCTTTTTGAAGCGCAAGCATTTTAAAAAGCGCTCAGATGCGCTCTTGGTGTGCACCAGCCCTATGATAGCACTTTTCACCTACTTTTTGATACTTTTTCAGGTCCGTTCTCACCGGGTCTCCCGGAGTCCCCTCTGTAGTAACCACCGACCCGGCCAGGCGACTGGAGCGTGACCGCGATTGGCTCACCCACGCACTTGCGCATGCACAGAGGCCACAAACCTGGGAGGGCCACTGGCTGCTACAGAGGGGACCCCGGGAGACCCACTGAGAGCGGAGCTGCTGAGAGCGACACATAGGCTTCCAGGGGCTGGAGGAAGCCCCAGGTAAGTAGATCTGATTTTTTTTTTTTAAACCTTTGCTCATACCACAATTAAGTTTTGCTTTATTTCCTCATGTTAAAGGTCATGAAAAACATAACTGTGTATTAAAGGAAACCTAAAACCAATTGAAAAAAAATGTCACTTCTACCAGCCCCCATGCAGCCATCCTGTGCCCTCAACATCACTCCTGGTCCCCCGCCGTCAGCTAGTTTCGTTTTTGCTGACCCGGAGTCGGCGGGCCACCACGCGTATCATTTCACGCGTTACCATGGTTACAGGACGCTATAGCGGGTGTCAACGCATACAAAGGTACGCATTGACACCCGCTATAGCGTCCTGCAACCGCGGTAACGCAGGCAATGATACGCGTGGGGGCCCACCGACTCTGAGTCGGCAAAAACGAAACTAGCTGGCGGCGGGGGACCAGAGGATCCAGGAGTGACGTTGATGGCACAGGATGGCTGCAGGGGGCTGGTAAAAGCCCTAGGTAAGTGGAACTCATTTTTTTTGTCGTTGGGTTTAGGTTCCTTTTAACATCTGTAAATACCTTATTTTTTTAATGTATAGTTTACTGCAGTAGTTGATTACTGGTTTATCTTACAAAAGTACATAAATATGTAATATGTCATGATGAGCATACCCAAAATATTTACATGCAACTGTATACCCGTGTGCACAATCCTGAAAGAAGCTCCAAAGAGCATTACTTGTGCACATTTTTTTTAAATATAGAAACCAATCACGTTTCAGTTCTGACTTCACTGAAAAGGAAACTGGTTGGTTGATTGTGAAAATGAAAAATGTGAGATTCACATGATGCAGCCTCCCACACACAGTCATGTTCCTGACAGCTGCAGGGGGAGGGTTTATGTTGTGACATCATCAAACTGCTAAGCTTCCTTTATCCATCAAGCTTGTTGGAAACACAAGTTGAGGGACTGTGTGAACAAAGCCTGCATAGGTTTGCACTGTATGGAGTGGTACAAAGCTAGCAGTGGTAGATTTACAAACAATATTCTATAAGATTACTGCTGAAATCAAGTGGTGCGTGGTGCTTCAATTTGTAATCATTCAATATATGTTAGGGCTCAAACCCACTAGCAGCCTTTTTATGCACTAGTGATTTGAAAAAGCTCTTGCTAATGCAATGCTATGGGGGATTTTTATAAAATCACATCGCTCAAGTGGGATCACACCCACAGCATTACATTAGCTTAGCAAGAGCTTTTCAGATCACAAAGCGCTCAGTAAAGCTCTCCCAGTAGGTTCCTGGCCTAACGGTAGTATTATAAGGAAAGCAGAGGTATCTTCTATTACTCAGCAAAGTAAGGGCTGGTTCGGTTCAGATGGGCATGTGAACTAGCAGACCGCAGCAGCCCAGCGTCTCAGGCTCTGCTTCCACTAGCCGCCGCATGTCCGAGATGCGCGTCGGCACTTCCTGTTCTGCGAGTATGCAGTCGTATCCTGGAAACCAGATTCGCTGCCACTCGCATGAAAACTGACTGCAATGTCGGCCAAATCGCCATGGCAAGCGGTTCGGACCGCGGCATCATTACTCTCTATGGAGGAGTGTTCCTGCACGATTTGCCTGCGGGGAAACTGCGGATTCAGACCAATTTCTGCTCTAGTGAAAGCAGGCCCTTAGTCAAATGCTTTTCTTGTAGCGTGCAGAAAAGTATTTGGCAAATGTGTCGCATTTTGACCTCCTCAACAGGATACTGAACACTGCGGTTAGCCGATCCTGGACGCATCATAAAGGTCCCAGAATGAAACGAGATGAGGGAGAACAACGGGGTTGAGCGGCACATTAGTATAAGCGACTGTAAACAATCGTGCTGTCGACTGTGTATTCACTTGAATAGACAGCACTTAAAAGACAAGCACCATGACCGCCGTTTATCGCTATCCAGACGAAACAGTCCCAGACTAAATGGACAATATTTATTTTCTCATTTTACAGCTATACAGGCTATCCAGAGTCTTCTAAAGCCCTAATTTAAGCTTCTGTTTTCAATGCATTTTGCAATGCTCAAAATTGCGTCCATGTATGTAAACCATTTTTGCATTGTTCACTTTTTTTACTGTCTGTCTGGGTTTGTGACCTAATATTTGGGGCGCATCTGACTATAATGGGGAGGTGGCTGGGGTTAATCCTGGGGACACATTTGGCTATTGATACTGGGGGCGGGGCAAATGCAGGGGATACATCTGGCTATGTATACTGGAGGTCGCCCAATACAGGGGACACATCTGGCTATCTATACTGGAGGTCGCCTAATACTGGGGACACATCTGGCTATCTATACTGGGGTGGGGCAAATACAGGGGACACATCTGGCTATGTATACTGGAGGGGGGCTAATAATGGGGACACATCTGGCTATACTGGGGTGGGGCAAATACAGGGGACACATCTGGCTATACTGGGGTGGGGCAAATACAGGGGACACATCTGGCTATACTGGAGGGGGCTAATGTTGCGGACACATTTGGCTATCTATACTGGGGAAGGGTGGGCTAACACTGGGGGTATATGTGGCTATACTGGGGGGACCTAATACAGGGAGCACATTGAGGTACATATGGTGGGGCTACTACAGGGGGCACATGTGGCTACCTATAGTGGGGGTGCACATACTGGTGGGGTACGTCTGGCTACCTATTCTGGGGGAACATCTGGTTATATTACTGGGAAGGAACCTAATACTGGGAGCACATCTCATTACTTATACTTGGGAGAACCTACCTAATGTCTGCTACCTATACTGAGGCGGGAAGAATCGGGGGAAGGGGGGGGGGCGTAGTTGAAATCTCTGGTATTGGAGAACTCAGGCTGGCCCTGCCAGGGGAGCATACAAGGACTCCACTAGACTTCGAGGGAATTTTTTAGGGAGGTGAACCACAAGTCAAATGGGAAAATGTAATAGGATAAAATGTAATAAGGAAGATGCAGTAAAAACTATTGCAATAAAGTCACTCTGTACATTGTTAATGGTCAATTAACCTCCATCACTAACCTTTTCTCATATATATATATATATATACAGTATATATTTAGGTGTCATAAGTAGGGATAAAGTTATTGCTGATTAAATAGGGATATAGCTAAAACGCTTTTTGTAAACTTAGCTTAATCAATGCTCCCTGTGTTGTATTTTGATATGCAAAACACTTGGTTCCAACAATTAGAAGCACTTGTCATTCTTTTGAAGCTGACACATTTATTAAATAAAGACATAAATTTGACTAAAAGCTATTCTGCGTTCCCTTTCAATGAGGAATCCCTGTTTGTTACATCCCAGCAGGAAGCCCCATGATATCTCTGTGAAGGCAGCAGAGAATTTATAGGGGGTGGAAAGTAGCCCTGTAACAATTCAGTTCATAAAATGCTTTTCCAAACCAAAACCATCTGATAGTCGTTGTGGCTTTCAGGCTGAACCATCAGAGCTGCTGGAGGAAGTTTCAGTGTGTGGTTCCAAGCAGCAGCACCTGCTTGTGAGCGGATACACTGCTTTCAGTGGCAGTAACAGACACCGTACGTGACGGAGATGTGACAGATTGCCAGATTTGGCTTTTCTGCTGCTCAGCTGGGCAGTTTTCAAGTGCACGTTAAATGCGATGGCATAAGTGCACGTCTAGCGCAGTCATATAAAACTGATATGTGATGCTGTGTGAAATTGAAGCCTGTGATGCTGTCCTGTCATCGTGGTATGTCACCGAACGCAAGGCTGGTTCTAGACTTTTTGCTGCCTGAGGCAAACTAGCCCCCCACCCCCAATTTGCAATGATGCACAGCACCCGACAATTTACACCGCTTCATTTAATAATGTTCTCACATGACATGCTGCAGCTCAACATAATAGCATGCTGGCTGGCTGTGAGTCTGTGATAAACAAACTGCTCACCCTCAGCCACTCCATTCCTCCTCAGTCAGGACAGAAGTGCCACCGCCTCCCTTCTACTGTGCAAGTCAAATGAAACACTGCTGCTCTCCTGCCTCCCCCCCCCCCCCCCACTACACTCACTGTCAGACTCCTCATACAGCACAACAAGCTGCTTTTCCCCAATGATGACCTCTTCACCTTGCTCTCCTCTCACTTCTCCTCCTACTCTGACTGCATGCTGTTAGTGTAAACACAGTACAAACATGCTGTCCATGTAATCTCTGCGCCTGATGCAAATGTTTCACCTTGCTTCATGAGAGAACCGGCCCTGACCAAACGGATAGACTTTACACTGCAAACAAGGCCAGATCTAAACAAGTATGTTGTGGCTGCCCTTTCTTCTGCAGCAGCACCCCTCCCACTCCATGTACAACCCCTATTCCATGTGTATAATCCATGTATGCAGCCCCGCTCTTTCATAAGCAGCTTCCATGGGCATCAGTTTCCCTTTTTCCATCAGTTTTGCCCTATTTTCCGCTTCCTCTTTCCTATGTAGCAACTCCTTTTATGTTCAGGTGCCGCCTTGGGCTGCAGCCACCCAAGACCTGGGCCTCTGTGGCCTTCCCACAAAACTGGCCCTGACTACAAAAGACATGTTGGAGAGGTTATAGTATTATTAATATTATTATTATTATGTGTTTATATGGTGCTAACATCTTCTAAAGAACTTTACAAAATCCATAGAATAGGAAGATTGTAGCTTATATTAATTAGTTACAGACACCATTAACAAAATGAATGGATTATCTATTGTTAAGTTAGAGCAGAGTATAACCCTGCATTTCAACTTTGCTCTAAAACATTATTTACAGCATATTATATGCAACCAGCATTTTTTTTTACTAGACCAGCATTGGAAGGGTTACACACAGAGCTTTAAAGTTCCGTGGATAGAAATGCAGACGCTTCCGAAGTTTAGATAGATACATTTAAGTAAACACAATGTAACAAGTGGTGAATGTTACACACTCTCTGGCTGTCCTCCAGCTCCTGCACAGTAAGCAGGGGCGGCGCCAGGGGGGTGCAAGGGGGTGCTCGAGCACCCCCTAGAATTGTCCAAGCACCCCCAAAGCACCCCCTGGAGTGAACTGACTTCAGGCGTCTAAAAGACGCCAAGTCAGTTCACACAGCGGCAGCACGGAGCAGCAGGCAGGGCTACGGTAAGATGGCCGCCCGGAGCCCTGTTCTGCAGACTTCGAGTCTGCAGTGCATGGCTTCGGGCGGCCATTTTCCCGTAGCCCTGCTCTCTGCATGCAGGCAGGAAGTCTCGTCGTGACGTCGGGAAGGAAGAGGATCGTGGGCGCGCGGGCGCTGTGCGCCACAATGAGGTCGGGACTCGGGACAGGAGGTCGGGAAAGAAGGTCTTCTGGCTGTAGGTGAGTAAATGGGTTTTTCTTTTCTTTTTCAGGTGATGCTGATTGTGCATATTGGGGTCATATCTGCTACGGATTGTGCATATTGGGGTCATATCTGCTACGGATTGTGCATATTGGGGTCATATCTGCTACGGATTGTGCATATTGGGGTCATATCTGCCACCGATTGTGCATATTGGGACCATATCTGCCACCGATTGTGCATATTGGGGTCATTTCTGCTACCGATTGTGCATATTGGGGTCATTTCTGCTACCGATTGTGCATATTGGGGTCATTTCTGCTACCGATTGTGCATATTGGGGTCATTTCTGCTACCGATTGTGCATATTGGGGTCATTTCTGCTACCGATTGTGCATATTGGGGTCATTTCTGCTACCGATTGGTGAGTAAATGGGTTTTTCTTTTCTTTTTCAGGTGATGCTGATTGTGCATATTGGGGTCATATCTGCTACGGATTGTGCATATTGGGGTCATATCTGCTACGGATTGTGCATATTGGGGTCATATCTGCCACCGATTGTGCATATTGGGACCATATCTGCCACCGATTGTGCATATTGGGGTCATTTCTGCTACCGATTGTGCATATTGGGGTCATTTCTGCTACCGATTGTGCATATTGGGGTCATTTCTGCTACCGATTGTGCATATTGGGGTCATTTCTGCTACCGATTGTGCATATTGGGGTCATTTCTGCTACCGATTGTGCATATTGGGGTCATTTCTGCTACCGATTGTGCATATTGGGGTCATATCTGCTACCGATTGTGCATATTGGGGTCATATCTGCTACCGATTGTGCATATTGGAGTCATATCTGCTACCGATTGTGCATATTGGGGTCATATCTGCTACCGATTGTGCATATTGGGGTCATATCTGCTACCGATTGTGCATATTGGGGTCATATCTGCTACCGATTCTGCATATTGGGACCATATCTGCCACCGATTGTGCATATTGGGACCATATCTGCCACCGATTGTGCATATTGGGACCATATCTGCCACCGATTGTGCATATTGGGACCATATCTGCCACCGATTGTGCATATTGGGACCATATCTGCCACCGATTGTGCATATTGGGACCATATCTGCCACCGATTGTGCATATTGGGACCATATCTGCCACCGATTGTGCATATTGGGACCATATCTGCCACCGATTGTGCATATTGGGACCATATCTGCCACCGATTGTGCATATTGGGACCATATCTGCCACCGATTGTGCATATTGGGACCATATCTGCCACCGATTGTGCATATTGGGACCATATCTGCCACCGATTGTGCATATTGGGACCATATCTGCTACCGATTGTGCATATTGGGACCATATCTGCTACCGATTGTGCATATTGGGACCATATCTGCTACCGATTGTGCATATTGGGACCATATCTGCTACCGATTGTGCATATTGGGACCATATCTGCTACCGATTGTGCATATTGGGACCATATCTGCTACCGATTGTGCATATTGGGACCATATCTGCTACCGATTGTGCATATTGGGACCATATCTGCTACCGATTGTGCATATTGGGGCCATATCTGCTACCGATTGTGCATATTGGGGCCATATCTGCTACCGATTGTGCATATTGGGGTCATATCTGCTACCGATTGTGCATATTGGGGTCATATCTGCTACCGATTGTGCATATTGGAGCCATATCTGATAACGATTGTGCATATTGGGGTCATTGGACGTGTTTTTTGTTAAAATCTGCTCACATTACGTGTATTTTCTTGAGAAAACCTGCACAATTATGTGAATTTTCTGGGAAAAGGGTCACCAAAACTTGGGCCCTCTGTCTTTGCGTTGCACTTTTAAAGGGAACCCGAGGTGAGAATAATATTGAGGCTGCCATATTTATCTCCCTTTATTTATTTATTTATTTATTTATTTGTTGTATTTATAAAGCGCCAACATATTACGCAGCGCTGGACATTAATTTAGGTTACAGACAATATTTAGGGGTGACAAACAGCAATATGACAATACAGGAATACAAGAAAACCAGATCACACAGCACAGTATGAGTACAAGGTAATGCTTAGTCAGTCACTGGATGGGAGCATGGAGTTAGGCAAGTTAGGTTCACTCAAATGCATAGCATGGGTGCACAGTAATAGATGTGCATGATCAGGTAGGACACAAAAGGAGTGAGGACCCTGCCCAAAGGCTTACAATCTAGAGGGAGAGGTAGGGACACGAGAGGTAGGGGACCAGAGTTCGGCTGTGGGTTTAGGGCAATTGTGAGGGGTGGTAGGCAAGAGTGAAAAGGTGAGTTTTGAGGGCCTTCTTGAAGGTGTTGAAGGAGGGGGCTGCCCTAATGGGTGGCAATACCAGTTGCCTGGCTGCCGTGCTGGTCCTCTGCCTCTTATTCTTTCAACCATAGACCCTGAACAAGCATGCAGCAGGTCAGGGGTTTCTGACAATATTGTCAGAACTGACAAGATTAGCTGCATGGCTTGTTTCTGGTGTAATTCAGTTCACTACTACAGCCAAATAGATCAGCAGGGCTGCCAGGCAACTAGTATTGTTTAAAAGGAAATAAATATGGCAGCCACCATATCACTCTCACCCTGGGTTCACTTTAAATTACAGTTAGCCCCGCCCTCGTCCGGTCATGACCACGCCCATTTTTTCGCCGCGGCGCACTTCGCGCGCCGCAGGTTGTAGCCACACCCATTTTTTGCCACAGCGCGCTTCGCGCGCCGCAGGTCGTCAGCTCCCCCGGAAATTGGTCCAGCACCTGCATAGCACCCCCTAAAAAAATTTCCTGGAGCCGCCACTGACAGTAAGAGAGTGTGTGTCACATTCCACACACCATTATTATGAAAGACTAGTGACCTTAGCCCGTTTGAAAACAGGCTAGGCCCCTTCTGGACCCGTCCTCCTCCGGCTCTCGGCAGTGTCTCTGCCTCTTGTCCCTGCACATGCGCAGTGCAAAAAAGCACTGACACAGGAACAGACGCAGGGACACTTGCATATTATTATAGAGCATTCTTTTTTTTTGATCAATTTAGTAAATTGGAAGTAATTGATTGGAATTTGCTGTATTTATCCAACAATGGTACAATGTTATTTTAGATCAGATCAGATATAATCATTCAAATCCGCCGGGCAGATCGATAAACCGGCTGTTTACGACTATATAATCGTTTTTTAATATCTATCCCGAGCAACTGCTGACTCTTCTTATGTACATTGTGAGCAGAGCGGATTACACCGCACTGTGGCCCACAGTCTCTTAGCCACTTCACTACACTCTGCAGGCGTTGTTCTTATTTTAGTATTGTTTGTGAGCAGCTGGATATTTGTGGACAGGTAATCTCACCTTCATGCCATTTCCGAAAACAACGAACAAATCATATTCTAATTTCTGATATAAGCTCCACTCCCTCTCCAGTAGCTACTTAGCCTATCATGTGGCTCTAAGGTACAACCCTATCATGATACCACATGGTATTCAAACAGAATTACTGAGATTTATTTTTTATTAGGTACTAGGGATGGCCCTAGTACCTAATAATGCCGCCGTCAGATGAGTTCATAGAAGATTTAATTTAATTTTTCATCACAAGTTAGTGGAAAATGACACTTTGTGAAAAAAAACAATAAAAATCAATTTCCGCTAACTTGTGACAAAAATAAAGTCTTCTATGAACTCACCATACTCCTAACGGAATACCTTGGGGTGTCGTCTTTCTAAAATGGGGTCACTTGTGGGGTTCCTATACTGCCCTGGCATTTTAGGGGCCCACGAGGAGTACCGTAGCCCGGAAATCAAATAACTCAAAATTACCTGTGAAATCCTAAAGGTACTCATAGGACTTTGGGCCCCTTAGCGCACCTAAGCTGCAAAAAAGTGTCACACATGTGGTATCGCTGTACTCAGGAGAAGTAGTATAATGTGTTTTGGGGTGTATTTTTACACATACCCATGCAGGGTTGCCAACCCAATTTCAAATTTTTGACGGACAAAAGGCCCAAAAAAGCAGGACACACAAAATTTTGGACGGACAGGGGGCGGAGTCATAAGCGCACTTTTAAGTAGAGTTGTGTGGGTGGGGCTAAGCTCTGGGCATTATTATTTTTTAGTATTTATATAGCACTGACATCCTCTGCAGCACTTTACAGAGTACATAGTCATGTCACTGACTGTCCTCAGAGGAGCTCACAATCTAATCCTACCATAGTCCTAGTCTAATATCCTACCATATTATTATTATGTATTTATATAGCACCACCTAACACCTTATGCAGCACATTACAGAGTACATAGTGATGTCACTGACTGTCCTCAGAGGAGCTCACAATCTAATCCTACCACAGTCAGTCTAATATCCTACCATATTATTATTATGTATTTATATAGCACTGACATCTCCTGCAGCACTTTACAGAGTACATATTCATGTCACTGCCCTCAGAGGAGCTCACAATCTAATCCTACCATAGTCATAGAGATCATCCCCTGTGCATAAATAAAGGCTTGTGGCACCCCCCCTAAAACACACGGTATACGATTACCCTTAAAGGAGAACTGTAGAGAGAGGTATATGGAGGCTGCCATATTTATTTCCTATTAAGCAATACCAGTTGCCTGGCAGCCCTGCTGATCCTCTGCCTCGAATACTATTAGCCATAGCTCCTGAACAAGCATGCAGCAGATCAGGTGTTTGTGTCATTTTTGTCAGATCTGACATGATTAGCTGCATGCTTGTTTCTGGTGTGATTCACACTACTGCAGGCAGATAGCTCAGCAGGACTGCCATGCAACTGGTATTGCTTAGAAGGAAATAAATATGGCAGCCTCCATATACCTCTCACTACAGTTCTCCTTTAAGGAGAGGCTTGCTTCAAATTATAATGGTCAAATGTGCCTGGGTGTGGGGGAGCACTACACTGTGATTGGAGGATAGGATACAGAAGCTCAGTGATGCAGACCCCAGCTTCTTCAGCAAATATAACTTAATAGGAGCTTTCTGATCCAGCTGGGGAAGAAACAGCAGAGTAGTAGAGGTGATTTGATTCAGCATCAGAACAGAGGAGCAGTGCACAGCAACCAGCAGCACACTGTGCATTCTGCTATGCTGCAGAAAGTAAAAGTGCATTGCTCTGACAGTAAATCACCTCTCCTACTCTGACTTACAGTATTTCAGTTACCTGCTTCCTGGGGAAGAAGGGAGACTGAGGAAGATGGAGAAAACCTCACACATTCCCTGACTAATTTACACACCCTGTCCTGACCGACTCCCTGACCCTTCATTTCTCTGCAGTTCAGCATGCCATGCCACATTCTTCTTCAGTTCAGACTCACAAACTTTCCGAGCTGCTATGAGTAATGGGGCCATGGAGGAGCCTACCTGAATGACTGAGAGAGTCTGAGGGGCGAGGGATGGCTGATGAGGGCGGGAATCTCTGAAACACACACGTTCCCGGCAGAGATATGGAGAATAGCTGCCTGTCTCCCTGGGGAGAGAAGTCACAGCAGCTCCTCCTGCAGTGCAGTCTCCCTGGAGGAGTCTGATGATCAGAGTCCAGGCTCAGCACTGACTTTGCTGTGCTTGCTTCAGACGGGACCAGAAGTCACGTGCTCGCTGAGGAGCGTGTGGAGCGTTGAGCTGGCTGTACTGCCTCAATTGACAGGAGAGACATCATGCAAGGCTGTCACTGATTGGAGGGAGCTCAGAGAGGGACAGAGCAGCGCTTCTGGCTCAGCTGCTCAGTGATCTGCGGCTTTCTAAAGCGAAGTGCGCATGCGCATCAGGATCATTGAGAAAATGATACATTTTAAACGGACGCCTGTTGCAAAGTACGGACAAGTACGGACACTGAGTTTTGGTGGTCATTAGGACGGACTGTCCGTCCAAATACGGACGCTTGGCAACCCTGTACCCATGCTGGGTGGGAGAAATATTTCTGTATATGGACAATTATGTGTAAAAAAAAATCAAAAAAATGTAATTTACAGAGATATTTCTCCAACCCAGCATGGGTATGTGTAAAAATACACCCCAAAACACATTATACTACTTCTACTGAGTACCACAATACCACATGTGTGGCACTTTTTTGCAGCCTAGGTGCGCTAAGGGGCCCAAAGTCCAATGAGCACCTTTAGGCTTTACAGGGGTGCTTACAATTTAGCACCCCCCAAAATGCCAGGACAGTAAACACACTCCACAAATGACCCCATTTTGGAAAGTAGACATCCCAAAGTATTCAGAGAGGGGCATGGTGAGTCCGTGGCGGATTTCATTTTTTTTGTCACAAGTTAGAAGAAATGGAAACTTTTATTTTTGTCACAAAGTGTCATTTTCCGCTAACTTGTGACAAAAAAAATCTTCTATGAACTCACCATGCCTCTTAGGGCTCTTTCACACTTGCGGCGATTTTGTGCGTTAACGCAAATGGCTAACGTTTGCGTTAACCAAGGTAAAATGAAAGTCCATAGACTTTCATTTTACCTTTCACACCCGACGCTGCGTTTCCATGCGTTGTGGTTCCGACACACCCGGGCGCAGTTTTTCGTCCAACGCACCGGCGAGCCGGCGTTTTCCGTCGGGTTCAATTACCAGCTACCTCTGCTGATTGCGTCACACCGCAGATACCCGACGACACGCCGCAGGCAGAAAACGCGTGCAGGAGAACGGCTCCTGCACGCGTTGGCTGATGTGAAAGAGCCCTGAGTGAATACTTTGGGATGTCTTCTTTCCAAAATGTGGTCATTTGGGGGGTATTTATACTATCCTGGAATTTTAGCACCTCATGAAACATGACAGGTGCTCAGAAAAGTCAGAGATGCTTCAAACTGGGGAAATTCACTTTTTGCACCATAGTTTGTAAACGCTTTAACTTTTATCCAAACAAACAAAAAGCCAATAAGTGTCTATTTATTGATCAAAGACATGTAGCACAATAAATGTATACAAAATGTATATAGAAATTTTACTTTATTTTAAAAATGTCATTACAGAAAGTTAAATAAATCATTTTTTTGACAAAATTCATGTCTTTTTTGATGAATATAATAAAAACTAAAAATCACAGCAGCAATCAAATAGCTGTATTAGTGACAAGAAAAGGAGGTAAAATTCATAACCGTTAAAGCTGCAGTGGTCTGAATGGAAAAAAGTGTCTGGTCCTTTTAAGACTGCAGTCCTTAATGGTTAATTAAGTAGATTGATTGGATTGGTGTTGGGACCACATAATTGCTCACCAGGGACGGATCTAGACCAAGTTGCGCCTAGGGCAAGGTCAGGTTTTGGCGTCTAAATGTCAGATGTGGCACCTAAAGGTCAGGTTTTGGCGCCTAAACTGCCATTCCCCATCCAAATTTTGACGACTTTTTAAGAATTCAACAAACTGCGCCTGGGGCAAGAGACCCGCCTGCCCCCTCCCCCCCCCCCCTAGATCCGTCACTGTTGCTCACCTCCTCTCTACTTAAAATGTGACTTTACCGGGTGGCTTTGAAGTGCGTCAGCAGCTGGTTGGTGGGAGGAATATTGCCTTTTAAATGTTGTTGCACTTGTATATGCTTCCGAAAGGGATTACATAGATTAGCTGGGTGATCACTGTAAATATGAGTAGCAGATAATTGCTTAGGTGTGTTATGGATGCTGCCTAGCACAGAAGAGCAGACAGATAATGGGTATATCAACACCATTATTATCCCTGATGGTCACGCCGCCTTTACAGCATGAACCTTATTCACCTCTTCATATTTATACATTGTAAGATATTTAGAGAAGTTTTTGTATTATCTTGCCGTATCTTTTTACCTTTCTTTTCATTAGTATATTTGGTTGGTTCTGTAGGCAACAAATCACATAGCAATTATGGCACTCTCCTACTCTTCAAACCTTAAAGCGTACCAGAGACGTTATGATACAAAGATTTGATACTCACCCACGGCTTCCTCCAGCAGCATAAGCACGTCAGTCATTCACATCAGTCGGGTCTTCTGCGCATGTGCGGACCTCCTGAGCATGCGCAGAAGACCCCGACTGATGCAACTGAACCAGTTACCGGGGCTGATTGACGCTGAACGGCAGACCGCAGGAGGACCACGAGGGACTCATATGTGTTTATGGGGCTGGAGGAAGCCGTGGGTGAGTATCAAATGTTTCTTTTATAACATCTCTGGTACACTTCTGGTCTTTATAACATCTTCTGGTACACTTTGAAGGGAACCTTAAGTGACATGTGACATGATGAGATAGACGTGTATGTACAGTGACAGACACACAAATAAATATGCTGTGAAGCGTTCCTTCTTTCTCTGCCTGAAAGAGTTAATATTCAGCTATGCAACTGACAGTTTCTCTGCAGTCGGTACCCAGTCAGACTGTAGTCCCCCACTGATAAGTGAAGTCGTGTGTGAGCGCCCCCGCCGTGTGCCCGTCATGTCAACGCGTCGGTTGCTGCTAGCATCCTGTGCATGCGCGGTTCAGTCTTTAGAGGGCACACAGCGTAGACACACACGCGCGTCTTCACCCGAAGTCGCCAATTAATGGAGCAGCCTGCAGGACCAAGGTGGAGCAGAAGAGGATGCAGAGGGACCTTGCAGGTAATGGGGGGGGGGGGGGGTTTACTGCTCGGGATCTCTTTAATGAATAAAAATGCATTTGTAGTCAATGTTTGTCTATTGTGCAATGTTGCCTCTACCCAATTTACATTGACATCTTTGCTGCTGGTAGGTGTATCAGTTGAGCTTTTGGGGTTAATTCCTGGATTCTGCTGTAACAGTGAAAGTTCAGATGCTTGCCTAAACCTCTTCATTGAGGGTTCTCTTGTAAGTTGTGGTTTATGACAGTGTAAACCTCTCAGTGAGTGACAGCTGTTCTTGTCCCACATCAATCATTCCCTGTAGTTGCAGCAGATGTCTCCATTCACACGGTTTTATTCGAGTCAGGGAGCCAGCTATGAATCTCAGTAAAATGCCTTGTTTAGAGAGTTCTGCAGCTAATAGCTGATTGGGGCATTGCCCAGTACAGCTAGAGGAAGCCTCTGTGGTCCACAATCCATTTGTTTCCTCTGAGAGCAGCTGGATTGCGTCGTACTGAATTCACAGCAATGTAATTACACCTTGTGAAATATTGCTAAGCAGATCTTGCGCATTACAAACACCAAACTCTAAATACAAGTAAGTTTATCATTGCGACCTATCGATCAGCACTCGGACAAGTACTGATCCAGAAGGTGAACAATATAAGTACAGTAGCTGCTTTGTCAGTTAAGATGCATACACACACACAATTTCTGTTGCTCCTAGGGATTGGGAGTCGATCCTTTGGGGGCCATACATCATGTGACTTGGCAGGCGGTTGACCATCCTATTTGATTACTAAAATTTAATCAAATGAAAATCAGTGCCGCCACGGGCATGCCCGTTTGGCGATGCTATCAGTATTAGGCTAAAATTGGTCTACCCCTCCCCCGTGCATGCAAACTTAACTGTCGTGTCCGCCGCTGGCTCCGTGCTCAGTCTTCCATAGGTAAAGTGTACTGCATGGGGCACATTTTACACTAAGTGGTTGTGGCCAGTGGTTGGGGGCGGCGAGTCAATGAGGGGGTGTCACTAGGCTGATTCCCAAAATATTTCATGCTGAAATCGATCAGGAATTGGCTTGCGGTTTATGGCGGTCATCAGATCTCTCCACGATCAGATTAGATCAGGGAAAGATCTGTCTCTTGGTGGATTGGCCTATCGTCGTCTGATGGATGGGCACCTTTAGTCGACAGTTCAGGGCCAAGTGCTGTACAGACTCTACATTCTATTGCTATGGACATAGTTTCCGATTGACATAGGAGAACTATGCAACTGGGCATTGCTTGGGTGTCTGTTGCAGAAGATCTGGTGTGCAGGCATGGGCGTCCGCAGAAAATTTTCCGTGGGGTGCAAAAAGAGGGGAGGGAAAAGCAGGGCGGCGCCGCGGCGAAAATGTGGGGCGGCGACGTGTGGCGCGCTAAAAGACGGGGCTACGTCATGCAGCGCGCGTAGCGCGCTGTGCCAAAAATTGAGTGTGGTCATGAACCAGAATGTGGGTGTGGTCGTGGGTGAAGACAAGGTTACATGAACTAAGCAATGGTGGGACATTAGATTAGGACAGTGGTGGCGAACCTTTTGGAGGTCGAGTGTCCAAACTGCAAAGTCACTTTACTATCACAAAGTGCCAACAGTAATTTAAACTAAATACAAACGTTTTAACTCATACATGAACATTATGGAAAATCCAAGTTGAAAATAAACAGTGAAGATAAACAATTTTTTATCCATCCTACTCCTGAAAAAATTATTCATTTTTTTAAAACCCCCCAGTTTCATTTTCTGTTTTAAAAAGCGGAAAAAGTAGGTTTAATGCTATTGTCTCATATGATGATGATTCAGCTTTTTCCATAGTCTCGCAGTTAGCAATCATGTGACCCCCAACAAGACAAATTCAGCAATCATGAGGCCCCCCCATCAAGACAAATTCAGCAATCATGAGGCCCCCAACATGACCAACTCAGCAATCATGAGGCCCCCAACAAGACAAATTCAGCAATCTTGAGGCCCCCAACAAATCATAAGGCCCCCAACAAGACAAAGTCAGCAACCATGAGGCCCCCAACAAGACAAATTCAGCAGTCATGAGGCACATAAATAGACAGCATTTCACATAAATAGGCAGAATGCCCCCTTAATATGGTAGACACCTCTCACCTGGCAGCAGTTCCCCAAAATCCACTCAATCTGACAGCAGTGGTTCCCCAAAAATAGGTAGCCCCAGGTCTATAGGTGTCCCCAGAATAGGTGGCCAGCGGTATAGATGTCCCCAGAACTGGTAGCCATTGGTAGAGATGTCTCCAGAACAGGTAGCCAGGGGTAGAGATGTCTCCAGAACAGGTAGTCAGGGGTATATGTGCCCAGTATATGTAGTCAGGGGTATATGTGCCCAGTATATGTAGTCAGGGGTATATGTGCCCAGTATATGTAGTCAGGGGTATATGTGCCCAGTATATGTAGTCAGGGGTATATGTGCCCAGTATATGTAGTCAGGGGTATATGTGCTCAGTATATGTAGTCAGAGGTATATGTGCCCAGTATATGTAGTCAGGGGTATATGTGCCCAGTATATGTAGTCAAGGGTATATGTGCCCAGTATATGTAGTCAAGGGTATATGTGCCCAGTATATATAGTCAAGGGTATATGTGCCCAGTATATGTAGCTTATGTGCCCAGTATATGTAGTCAAGGGTATATGTATATGTGCCCAGTATATGTAGGCAGGGGTATATGTGCCCAGTATATGTAGTCAGGGGGATATGTGCCCAGTATATGTAGGTAGGGGTATATGTCCCAGTATATGTAGGCAGGTGTATATGTCCCAGTATATGTAGGCAGGTGTATATGTCCCAGTACATGTAGGCAGGTGTATATGTCCCAGTATATATAGCCAGGGGTATATGTAGGCAGGTGTATATGTCCCAGTATATATAGCCAGGGATATATGTCCCCAGTATATGTAGCCAAGAGGTATATGTCCCCAGTATATGTAGCCAGGGGTTTATGTCCCCAGTATATGTAGCCAGGGGGTATATGTCCCCAGTATATGTAGCCAGGGGGTATATGTCCCCAGTATATGTAGCCAGGGGTATATGTCCCAGTATATGTAGCCAGGGGTATACGTCCCAGTATATGTAGGCAGGTGTATACGTCCCAGTATATGTAGGCAGGTGTATTCGTCCCAGTATATGTAGGCAGGTGTATTCGTCCCAGTATATGTAGGCAGGCGTATATGTCCCCAGTATATGTAGGCAGGTGTATATGTCCCAGTATATGTAGGCAGGCGTATATGTCCCCAGTATATGTAGGCAGGTGTAAATGTCCCCAGTATATGTAGTCCGGGGTATATGTGCCCAGTATATGTAGCCAGAGGTATATGTGCCCAGTATATGTAGTCAGGGGTATATGTCCCCAGTATATGTAAGCAGGGGTATATGTGCCCATTATATGTAGGCAGGGGTATATGTGCCCAGTATATGTAGCCAGGTGTGTATGTCCCAGTATATGCAGCCAGGGGTATATGTGCCCAGTATATAGCCAGGGGTATATGTGCCCAGTATATGTAGCCAGGGGTATATGTGCCCAGTATATGTAGCCAGGGGTATATGTGCCCAGTATATGTAGCCAGGGGTATATGTGGCCAGTATATGTAGCCAGGGGTATATGTGCCCAGTATATGTAGCCAGGGGTATATGTGCCCAGTATATGTAGGCAGGGGTATATGTGCCCAGTATATGTAACCAGGGGTATATGTGCCCAGTATATGTAGGTAGGGGTATACGTCCCCAGTATATGTAGGCAGGAGAGGGGTATATGTCCCCAGTATATGTAGCCAGGGTATATGTCCCCAGTATATGTAGCCAGGGGTATATGTGCCCAGTATATGTAGGCAGGGGTATATGTGCCCAGTATATGTAACCAGGGGTATATGTGCCCAGTATATGTAGGTAGGGGTATATGTCCCCAGTATATGTAGGCAGGAGAGGGGTATATGTCCCCAGTATATGTAGCCAGGGTATATGTCCCCAGTATATGTAGCCAGGGGTATATGTGCCCAGTATATGTAGGTAGGGGTATATGTCCCCAGTGTATGTAGCCAGGTGTGCCCCAGCAGGAGGGGAGCAGCGCAGAGAAGAGAGAGAGCTATGGGCACAGTGGGAAAGGGCGGAAATCTCCCCCCACCTTTCCTCACCTTAGGGTGCTCTCTCCCCCTCGCTCTCCCCTCCGAACGAAGTGTGCAGCGGCTGGGCAGCGGACGGAACTTGTGGGTGGGGGGGGGGGCACCGAGCTGGAGGGGTAGCGGGCAAGAAGAGGGTATTGGGCCTAGCAGTGGGGAGGGAGGTCGGACCCCCCCCCCTCCCTCGCCTGGGTCCGTCCCCCGATCTGCGCTCCCCTCCAGCTGAAAATAGTTAAGTTCCAGCATATAGATAAGAGGCAACAGGCGGGGATCACTCACCTTTTCCACATTCCAGCGAGCGCTCCACTGACGTCACTTCCTGCAACGCCGTCCACAGTGGAGCGCTCACTGGATCGCGGAAAAGGTGAGTGATCCCCGCCCGTTGCCTCTTATCTATACGCTGGAACTTAACTATTTTCAGCTGGAGGGGAGCGCAGATCGGGGGACCCAGGCGAGGGAGGGGAGGTCCGACCCCCCTCCCCACCGCTAGGTCCAATACCCCCTTTCTGCCCGCTACTTCTCCAGCTCGGCGGGCGGCCCCCCACCCACGGACAGGCGGGTGCCGCCCCCCCCCCCCAGATGTGCCGCCTGAGGCAAATGTTTCACCCCGCCTCATGAGCGGGCCGGCCCTGATTAGCCGCTACTCTGGTCTGGTCCAGACCAGAGTGCGGCACCAGAACTTCCGGCGCAGGAGCGAGACGAAGTAATTTCTGCCCGCTGCCCAGCCGCTGCACACTTCGTTCTAGAGGGAGGGAGAGCCCCCTAAGGTGAGGGAAGGGGGGGACGTCCACCCTTCCCCACTGTGCCCATAGCTCTCCCTCTTCTCTGCACTGCTCCCCTCCTGCTGGCCGCACGGGCAAGCGGCCAGGGGGGGGGGGGCAGCGGGCGGCCAGTGTCGGGCAGATGCCCGATTTTGCCATATGTGCGGACGCCCATGTGTGCAGGATCTATAGGTGATGACAGGGGACACCTGTACACATGCTAGAATCTCATCTAAGACAGTACTGATTGGTTGCCTTGGCTGAGTGTCATCTAGCATGTGTGCCTAGCTTAACACGCATCCGCAGACAGTTCACACTTTTGGCACCATGTATTGACTGCTGAATATTCAGGGCCCATCCACACTGCATGCGCTTCCATATCTTCAAAGCCCATGTGGTTTGCCGATTACAGAATGATTAACATAGTAATTGTTGCACCATTTTCCCAATGGTGCAATGCAATTTTAACCCAATCACAAAAGTACTGGCTGCAACACTATTTCCTGTGTTTGTGACTGGGTTAAAAAAATGGCGCATATTAATCTTTTTTACCTGTGCTCAACCCCCCCAGTTACACCCATAAGGCACGTTTTCAGGATCATGATTGTCAATATGTACCGGCCTTAACTGTCCATAGATTCTATAAAAGGTATTTTCTGATGCCCCTGGGACATCCCTAAGACCTTTCTAACTGCTGACCACTAAGGCCTCAACACTAACTTGGTCCCAAACTTAACCCAGATCCTGGCAAATAACCCACTCGGTTTCTGACCTCTTATGCTATCATAACCCCAACTTTACCCCTTCAAATAAACTTGATAACTGAAAGTAAATTGCAAACTTTCAAACTGTTTCTGAATGACTACTGGAGCATGTACATACCATATAGAAATACAAATTCTAGGTCTAAAATAAAGGTCTGTATGGATAAAAATACCCTTTTTGGACATGATTAAGTGTAAAGGAGTGCCTTTTGGACTTTAGCATGAGGGGACTGATTCTGCAAATATGAGGAATGTAACAAGAACTGTATACAAAGTAATCAGACCTGCAAAATTGGAAGTTGAAAACAAATCCAAAAATGTTTTTACAAACATACAAATTAAAAAAGAAAGACGTCTGAGAATATAGGACTTTTAAAAGTTCAGACAGGGAACTCAATTTTGGAGAATCAAGCTAAAGTTGAGATATTAAATGCATGCTTTGCTTTTGTCTTTACTAATGTGATGCTCTTATCTTGTGATACAGCTCTGAGTTGTTTCCAGTCTACCACATTCAGCATGCAGGGGGATCTTAGCAGCTTCTGGTTTCAAATAGCTCAAAAGGTTGCAATGTTAGATTAGTTAACCCCCTGCTCCCTTTTCATTGCCATTATCCAGGGTTGGTTCCTTAACCACTTGAGGACTGCGGTGTTAACCCCCCCAGTGACCAGGCCATTTTTACTTAATTGGCCCACTGCAGCTTTAAGGCAAAGCTGCAGGGCCGCACAACACAGCACACAAGTGATTCCCCCCTCCTTTTCCCCCCACCAACAGAGCTCTCTGTTGGTGGGGTCTGATCGCCCCCACATTGTTTATTTTTTTAATCAATATTTATATAAACGATTTTTAAATAAATTTAACTTTTTTTTATTTCCCTCCCTCCCCCCAGCCAGCCAATCCCGCGATCGGCTCTCATGGGCTTCAGACAATGAGAGCCGATCACTTCCCTGTGTCCCCAGTACAGCGCTGCTGCAGATCGCAGCGCTGTACAAAGTAATTCGATGGCAAAACCGCCGTCTAACAGTCTCCCGAGCAGCGATTGCCGCTCGGAGACTGAAGGCGGGGCGGAGCTCCGCCCCCCAAGCAGGAGATGCGCACGCATCCTGCGTGCGATCTCCTGCTAGCCCCATAGAAGACCGTTCACGCCAATGGGCGTGGAGCAGTCCTGGGGCGGCCGCACTGCTCACGCCAATTGGCGTAGAGCAGTCGGCAACAGGTTAAAAAGAACCAGAGACCGAGCACCCTCATGTATTTTACCATATATATCGATGGTGTTTACTGTCATATTCCCATCGATATATATGGTAAAATACATGAGGTTGCTTTGTCTCTGGTTCTCTTTAAGTGTGACTTATCTCATCTCTTTGAAGCACAATGCCCCCCTCCTCGCTAATGCTGAATAGGTTTGTTTGATCTCAGCTTCTGGGCAATTAAGTCTAATATGAAAAGTCCATATCTTTCTTCCATTTTCTGCTGCTTGCAAACCGCTTGCGGATGGAGAAAGTAGAGGAAGTAGAAGAATGCTGCCTGTAATTAACCATTAAATTTAAAAAGATGAGGTAAAATGAAAGTTTTTAATGAGGAACATTTTTAGCATGCATTTTAATGTGCTATTGAGCTGCCCTTGGAGTTATAAATGATGGTCGGGGCCCTTTAAGTTTGAGGTATTAGTTTACAGCCCTGGAAATTAGAAAAGTTGGTGCTTACGTTTTTATAATAGCAATTTGCATATACTTCGGAATGTTATGAAGACTGTTCAAATAAATTGCATAGTCCTTCTTTGCCCCCATGAAAATTAAATGAATCCCAAGAAAAACCTTTCCACTGCATTTCATTGCTGTCATTAACCACTTCACAACGGAGGGGTTTTACCCCTGAAGCACCAGCGCTATTTGTGCCTTGCAGCGCTGCTTCCATTGATTGTTTTCAGTGATATGATTGGTTATTGGGGACTGGGGTCCCCATAACCAGTCATTGCACTGCAGAGCGGGGGTGTGTGCGCGCGCGCGCGCCTGTCGCGGGGGCGCGCGATCGCGCGCTGCACATTTGTTTACATTTAATTGTTATCAATGGAGACTGCTTCTGTTTGAAGCAGTCTCCCATTGTGTCCGCAATCGGCGCGTCTAATTGGATTTAGGAACGCTTGTTCCTAACATCCAATTAGTCACCTGCTGTGCTGGCTGGCTGGAGTGTGCGCGCGAGGTCCCCGCCCACTCCCAGCCAGTAAACAAACAAGTGCGCCTTTCTCCGTCCCTGGGGGTGAAGCAGTGCGCAGAGGGACGGAGAAATTTAGCACTGGGGGGGGGGGGGTAAAGTGGTTAAAGGACCTGCTAAGATCATTTCAGTAATTGTCTTGTTAACTCAGGTGAGAATGTTGACGAGCACAAGGCTGGAGATCATTATGTCAGGCTGATTGGGTTAGAATGGCAGACTTGGCATGTTAAAAGGAGGGTGATGCTTGTAATCATTGATCTTCCATTGTTAACCATGGTGACCAGCAAAGAAACGCATGCAGATGCAGCCATCATCATTACCTTGCATAAAAATGGCTTCACAGACAAGGATATTGTGGCTACTAAGATTGCACCTAAATCAACAATTTATAGGATCATCAAGAACTTCAAGGAAAGAGGTTCAATTCTTGTTAAGACAGCTTCAGGGCGTCCAAGAAAGTCCAGCAAGTGCCAGGATCGCCTCCTAAAGAGGATTCAGCTGCGGGATCGGAGTGCAACCAGTGCAGAGGTTGCTCAGGAATGGCAGCAGGCAGGTGTGAGCGCATCTGCACACACAGTGAGGCGAAGGCTTTTGGAAGATGGCCTGGTGTCAAGAAGGGCAGCAAAGAAGCCACTTCTCTCCCCAAAAAACATCAGGGACAGATTGATCTTCTGCAGAAAGTATTGGTAATAGACTGCTGAGGACTGGGGCAAAGTCATATTCTCCGATGAAGCCCCTTTCTGATTGTTTGGGGCATCTGGAAAAAGGCTTGTCAGGAGAAGAAAAGGTTATCACTACCATCAGTCCTGTGTCATGTCAACTGTAAAGCAACCAGAGACCATTCATGTGTGGGGCTGTTTCTCATCCAAGAGAGTGGGCTTACAATTTTGCCAAAAAACACAGCCATGAATAAAGAATGGTATCAAAACACCCTCCAACAGCAACTTCTTCAAACAATCCAACAACAGTTTGGTGAAGAACAATGCATTTTCCAGCATGATGGAGCACCGTGTAAAAAGGCAAAAGTGATAACTAAGTGGCTCGGGGACCAAAATGTTTACATTTTGGGTCCATGGCCTGGAAACTCCCCAGATCTTAATCCCATTGAGAACTTGTGGTATTCCTCAAAAGGCAGGTGGACGAACAAAAACCCACTAATTCTGAGAAACTAAAAGAAGTAATTATGAAAGAATGGGTTGCTATCAGTCAGGATTTGGCCCAGAAGTTGATTGAGAGCATGCCCAGCCGAATTGCAGAGGTCCTGAAAAAGAAGGGCCAACACTGCAAATACTGACTCTTTGCATAATTCTCATGTAATTGTCAATAAAAGCATTTGAAACGTATGAAGTGCTTATAATTATATTTCAGTACATCACATAAACAACTGAAACAAAGATCTAAAAGCAGTTTAGCAGCAAACTTTGTGAAGACTAATATTTTTGACAGTCTCAAAACTTTTGGCCAGGACTGTACTTTACAGCATTCTACTGCACGTCATTATGGTTCATCTTTAACCACTTCAGCCTAACTGGACGAAAATTTTCGTCCAGTTAGGCTGCGCGCACTCCTGCGGGTCGCGCGCGCTCCCACGGGCCCCCCCCCTGTGCGCGCCCCCGCTGCTGGCTGCTAGCCCACCGATCAGTGAAAGGGATTATAAATCCCTTTCGCTGATCGGACCCCCCCGGAGAAAAGCCGACAGCGTCTCTTCAGACGCTGCGGCTTTTCTGAGCTCTGGTCTCCTTTCTTTTGCCTGGGAGCGAGATCGATCGCTCCCAGGACTTTTTGATTGTGGCCATCTTGTGGCCAAATAGCAAATTACACCAAAAACACACAGTATTAAATAAATGCATTTACATACATTAAAAAAAAAACCCTGTTTACCTCCCACACCAAAAAATACCCACATACAAGTTTAAATTAAAAAAAAAAATTACAATAATAAAAAAAAAAAAAAACATAAATAGTTACCTAAGGGTCTGAACTTTTTAAATATGCATGTCAAAGGAGTATATCAATATGATTTAATAAATTATGGGCTTCTAAATAGTGATGGACACAAATTGAAAAAATGCACCTTTATTTCCAAATAAAATATTGTCGCCATACATTGTGATAGGGACATAATTTTAATGGTGTAATACCCGGGGCATATGGGCAAATACAATACGTAAGTTTTAATTATGGAGGCATGTATTATTTTAAAACTATAATGGCTGAAAACTGAGAAATAATGATTTTTTTCCGTTTTTTTCTTATTCTTCCTGTTAAAATGCATTTACAGTAAAGTGGCTCTTAGCAAAATGTACCACCCACAGAAAGCCTAATTGGTGGCGGAAAAAACAAGATATAGATCAATTCATTGTGATGAGTAGTAATAAAGTTATTGGCAAATGAATGGGAGGTGAAAGTTGCTCGGATGTAAAAAAATTTCAACCCTGTGGGCTTAAGTGGTTAAAGGAGTGGTCCAAGTAAAAAAAAAAAAAAACACTTACCTGGGGCTTCTTCCAGCCCCTGGCATCCGTCCTGTGCCCTCGCCGCAGCTCCAGTGGCTCACGGTCCCCTCCGGTTGCGAAGCCGACCTCGCCAGGTCGGCTCCTGCGTCGGCTCTCTCTGCGCTCCAGCGTGTATTAAATACACTGGATGGTGCCGGCTTCATTTGTTCCATTAACTCGTGTTACCTAGGTTATTTATTTATTGTATTTCTAAAGCGCGCCGCCAACATATTACGCAGCGCTGAATGCACGCATTCACAATGAATGAGTTACGTTACTAACTTTTTAACTGTTAAATTACCATGCATCAATTTCTTAATAGAAGTAGCATATAAGACTTTCACTGTGTGCTAAGAACAGCTCTATGGTGCCACTTCATGCATGTGTTACAGCAGGCATTTGCATGGCTTGCCTATGCCTAAAAACAAACCTGCCTGTGTTAACGGTGAGGACATTAACCTGCCCACTTACATGCAAGGATAGGATTTGGGATTTTTACACAAATGACATGCATTTGGGCCCAAAGCTATTAGGATAGCCATATAGGCAATAAAAAGTATTGAAACAATTTTTTGGGGGTTGGGTGCGCGACGATAACCGCTTTTGATATTGTGACGGCCGATGGATAACCGGCTAGTAACCCCCCAAGTGTAAAATGTTCCCCCCATGCCCATGAAGACTCACCTATCTTCCTGGCACGTCTTCCCGGCATCTGCCGTCACTTCGCCATATGTTCCACATGTTGCTGTCACAAGTGTTGAGTCACATGGTACTGCCACTCTCGATGACGTAAAACACATAAGGAGGCCAAGACTCATGACGGCGGAGAGGTGAGACTATACACTGAGCATGGGCATGGGGTGGGGCACGGGGCATCGAGTGGGGAGGAAATAGAGTGACGTATGGCCAGTTTAAGTTTTTCTACCATTCTTACTTTTGTTTCTGCATCAGGAGATATTGATGCCTCACAGTCAGCATTTTATTCTTAAAAACCAGGCCAGTTACTTATCATTGTGCCTGTGTGTGCGTGGCTGTCCTGTGATTGCTGCCTTTGGGTTCCAGACAATTAAGAACACCGCTCATAACGATAGCAGCCTTTGATGAGAGTCTGGGAACAGACTGTACGCCGGGGTGTGTGGGAAAGGTGTGAATGAGCTGTCCTGACTGACGTCTACACAGAATCTTTACACCAAAACACATGGAAAATAGGTCACGGCAATACCGCTTCCTACACAGTGCTAATGACAGCTTCCTAAGCAGATTGGTTATCATAAGATGATGGCATAAAAATCAGAAGCAACAGACTATAGGTCAGGTCCTTCGTTTTCTTTGGATCTCTCTCTGTTGGATCTCTCAGCTGCTTTTGATACAGTTGACCATGAAATCCTGCTTAACAGACTGCAGGAGTACTGTGGCATCAGTGGATCAGTCCTCCAGTGGTTCAGATCATTCCTGACTGACAGAACACAGAGAGTATCCCTAGGACCTATAATGTCCAAACCTGCACCTCTACAATTCGGAGTGCCACAAGGATCAATCCTATCCCCTCTGCTGTTTGCAATCTACATGTTGCCACTCGGTACACTTATCCAACGACATGGCCTGACGTACCACTGCTACGCCGATGACACACAGCTATACCTGTCCTTCAAACCTGGTGGAACAGACCCTACCCCAAAAATAAACTCTTGCTTAGCTGAGCTTCAGGCATGGATGAATGATAACTGGTTGAAACTGAATGCTGACAAAACTGAGGTCCTGTTTGTCCAAAGCCAGTGCTCGCCATCAAAACAGCTCTATCCTAAAGCAACACCAATCAGGATTGGGAATTCAGACATAAACAGCTCCAACCTTGTGCGCAGCCTTGGCGTACTAATCGATGGGGAATTGAGTTTCAGAAACCAAATTTCATCTGTAGTTAAATCTTCCTTCTTTCATCTGAAGAACATTGCAAAGATTAAACATCTGATTCCCCCAGAGGATCTTCAAACCCTAGTCCACGCCTTCATCACATCACGGCTGGACTACTGCAATGCCCTTTATGCTGGCCTCCCCAAAAAAGACCTGCGTCGCCTGCAATTAGTGCAGAATGCTGCTGCCAGATTGCTAACAAACCAGCCTCGCCACTGTCACATTACACCGATCCTTCGCTCACTGCACTGGCTACCAGTAGAATGGAGAATACTCTTCAAGATTGGACTGCTGTTCAAATCCCTGCACAATCTGGGCCCTGGATACATGAAGGACTTGCTGAAGCTGCACCACACCTCTCACAACCTCAGATCAGCAAGTTCTATAAACTTGGTCACTCCCAGAGTGCACCTCAAAAAATCTGGAGACAGAGCCTTCTGTCATGCTGCCCCTACTCTTTGGAACTCCCTACCACACCCAGTAAAGACAGCACCATCCCTGGAGCTATTCAAATCCAGACTGAAAAGCCACCTGTTTAGCCTGGCATTTCCAGATTTATAAAATTCTTCCTCTGTACCACGATGGTCGGAGCCATGCTTATGCGCTTTGAGTCCCACGGGAGAAAAGCGCTTTACAAATGTTATTTGTTGTTGTTGTTGTTGTTGAATATATAACTAAAGTTAATCCACAGTATTTAGGATGCTAGATTAGACAATGTGTACTGTTGTTAATCTAGGAAGGTATAGAGATATGTTATTCTACACCAATCCACTATGGGTGCCCATACATCACTCAATTTTTGGGGGTTGATTGACCTTTAAAACTGATAATTTTATTGGATTTAAGGACAATTAGTATCGCAACATGGCTGCCCAATCCAACTTTCTTTTGATGTCTAGCTGAAATTGGCTCTGTAAAATCTTGGTGGCAAGGGCTCGATCGTATGTGCGGCGATAACAGCATGTGATATCAGACAACCGACGGACAATCGTTTGGTCCCCCCAAGTTCATATGTGTCTTTCTATGTTTTGAAATGGTAAATTATGATAATAAAATATCGGTAAATAATACCCATATTTTTCTAAAACTACATCTAACCCTACTCTCACAAAGACCCCTCCCCCTGCCTATGCCTAACCCTAACTTATTTTGGACTTATTTTTCCTTTTTGCAATGCAGTGTAACCCCCCTTCCCAACCATCAATGCCTAAGCAAACAGCACTAAATATAACCCCGTTCCCCATCTTTCCTTTTTACAGGATGTAAGTAGGGTACACAATTGTGACAGCTAAAGTATTGGTAAAGGGCTTTGCCTCTGACACAGGAGACCTGTGTTTGAATATCGGCTCCTCCAGTTCAGTGAACCAGCACCTATTAAGAAAGTAGTCTTTGGGCAAGGCTCCCTAACACTACTGCAGCTCTAGCGCTTTGAGTCTGCCAGGAAAAAAAGCGTGATATAAATGTTATTTGTCTTGTTTTATTGTCATTGAGAATTATTCAAATTAGACAAGATTTCAATTTCATTACCCTGGGACATTACCTTAGCACAAAGTGAGAATTCCCTATGTCAAATTTCCTATTCGGGGGGGCCTTTATTCATTTATGTTGCACGTTATACAGTAGTAAAAACACTACAATGTTTGCTTTTCTTCTTGTTATTTTGTAACAAATGAATAAAGGTGGCTGGCTTGATGTCTTTTGAAGTGACTTCTTCATTACATTCCTCCTACTTAATATAAGTTCTAAAGTGCATTGCTGATGATTGCTTTCTCCCAGAGCCCTTACCTCTTGTCTGCTTACCTTTCTCCAGCTGTCACGAGAGTCTGGAGTTTGCATAGCAATAAGCGTGAGGCAGAGCCGCCTGATTCTAAGTAAAATGTCATACTCTTTAGAGTGCATTAAACAAGATAAGCTCTTCTCCAATGATCTGAACTGTGTATAAGATCATGTCATCCCTTCAGCATCAGCACCATCTCCAGTACACAGACTGGAGAACAAAGCAGATCAGCAGGCTGGTGAGGAAAAAGTGACGGGTCCATTTCACAGCTAAGTCTGCACGGCTGTCACACAAACAGAAAAAAAAGCATTAATTAATCTTTACGGCGTGAGGAACACTCTAGAGATTTATGGGAATTGTGACTGGGGAGGCGCCACAAGTGTGAACTCAAAGAGACTTTGATATTTTGAAAGCTCAATGTAGTATATGCAGCAGATTCTGTCATTCTGTCTTGTATACAAGCTGAAATTGATACACTCATTTTAAGTGGAATTACAGTCAAAATGTCCTATCCACTCCAATAAATTATCCACGATGATCTAAAGTCAAAGAACGGTTTAAAGATAACTGAAAAGGTTAAAATGTTTGCTTTTACTTTTTGAATTGGGCTGCACAAAGATCTCCTACTTGCTAAGAATATCTGCACACAGTTTGTATGTTCTCCCTGTGTCGTGGGTTTCCTCCTAGTACTCCATGTTCCTCCCACATCCCAAAAACATAGACTGTATTTTTTGGACTATAAGGCTAATTTCACACCAGGACGTTGAGTTAGAGGGGGCGTTAAGGTCGCATAACGTCCCCCTAACTCAACGCCTGGTGGTGCTGGATCTGGACGTCAGAGTGAGCCGCGTTGTGCAGCTCACTCTGGCGTCAGTGATGCCGTGATGCGCACTCTTGTGCGCATGCGGCATCACGTGGTCCCGCCGGCCAATCGCCGCACACAGCGGCTGCTCCAGGAAGTAAACACTGCACGTCATAACGTGCAGTGCAAATTAATTAGCCATGTGCTTGGCCGCTCTCCGCTCCTCCCCAACATTACTGAGCATGTGCAAGCAGTCTAACGCGGCTCAGCCGCGTCCAAAGTACTGCATGCAGTACGTTGTCTTGTGATGCAGCGTTACAATGTAACGCAACGTCCGCACTGTGAACAGCCCCATTGATTTTTCATTACTGTGCGGTGGGCTGCGTTACAGGCTGCTCTAACGTGCGCCTGTAACGTCCCACTGTGAAACCAGCCTAAGACTCACTTTTTCTCCCACAAAAGTTGGGGAAAAAGTCACTGCATCTTATAGTCCAAATGCAGGGAGTTCCTGACTTGTGAACGCCTGCTAATATGAACCTCCGACCAACCCACTGCAATGTCAGGGACTTTCTTTACTGTGCCCATGCAGAGGAGGACACAGAGGGACACAAAGGGACATAGAGGAGGACCGGGGGGGGGGGGGGGGGGGCCACAAAGGGACATAGAAGAGGACACAAGGAGGACAGAGGTGGACATATGGGGGACACAAGGGGGACAGAGGAGGCCACAGGGAGACACGAGGGCAAGAGGTACAAAGGGGGCAAATCCACAAGATGCCCCTTCACCATGGATGCACCACATTTAGTATATATATATATATATATATATATATTCCCCCTAGTTTTGTCCTCTAAACCTCGGTGCATTTTATGGTCAGGAGCATCTTATAGTCCGAAAGATACAGTAGATAAGTTAATTGGCTTCCCTCTAAATTGGCCCTAGACTATAATAAACACATGACTATGGCAGGGATTAGATTGTGAACTCCTCTAAGGAACAGTTAGGAAAATGATTATGTACTCTGTACAGTGCTGCGATAGATGTCAGTCCTATATACTGTAAATACTAAATAATAATAATAATAATAACAATAAAAAATGATGTAAAAAAAAGTTATTTTATTGTAGTGTTGGCAATGGGCAGACCTGTGTTTGCAGAAGAATGGTCTATCATAGTGACAATGGATTTCACATGGCTGCAAGGTTATGTGGCTGGCTTCCAATCACTTGGAGATGCCTGCTTCCTAATCCAAGTGAACAAGAGCCAGACTGCAATCTAGGGAGGCAAGAGAAATGTACTGTTTATTATATCTGCCTTTCACACAAATTAAGCAATGCATGTGTCACCCCAACTAATCTTTACCCTTCAACTCGCTTTGTTGTATCATTATCTGCAGTATGTGGGGTTGACCCCCTAGGGCTAGCCTTAGGTTTCACAACGCCCTGAGTGAAACTAGACTTTGGTGCCCCCTCCAGATTATGCCCCCACACACCAGCGAATGGGTAAAAATTGACCACAGGGGCATATTCAGCCAAAGATTTAGTAATAAATAGGAATACATGTAATAAGCAATAAGAGTTTATTAAAATGAATTATTTTAACAAGATAATCTTTCTTGTAGACAAGCTTCTGTGCATAATGAGGAACTTGCCTATCAGTGGCACACACATCTCTAGTCAAGTGGTGTAATCTTTTCCTCCAAACAGATATCAGTTCATACCATACTGACAGCGAGGGAAGGAGCCATTGATTCCTTCTCTGCCCAGGGCCACCACGAGCCTGGAGCCACCCCTGGCTCTAGGCTATTTCAGCAGAAATATCGCAATATCAGGGGTGTAGAGGCCAGGGTCGCAGCAGTCGCCTGTGCGACCAGGCCCCTAGGGGGCACTCTTAGGGCCCGTTTCCACTAGTGCGGTGCGAATCACCGGGATTCCACCGCTGACGAAAACGCACGCGGATGCGATTCCGCGTGCGTTTTTTGCCGCGATTTCGCGTGCGAATTCGCATAGGCAGGGTCTATGCGAATTTAACCATGTCACTGCCTGGTCCAATTTGCATTACTTTGCATGCGAATTCGTACGCGAAATCGCGGCAAAAAACGCATGCGCGTTTTCCCTATTAAATACATGGGCTGCGATTCGCCTGCATTCCTCCCGCAGGCGAATTCTGCAGGCCCTACTGTGCAGAAAAATCCTGCACAGAAAAACGCACGGAAAGAATGACAAGTGGAAACAGTCCCATCCACTTTCATTGCCTATGCGAATTCGCATGCAGGCCACGCATGCGAATTCGCCCTAGTGGAAACGGGCCCTTACTGTGAGATGGAACGCAAGAACAGGAAGATGTTTGTGAGTATCTGAGCTGCTGGCCCATGCTGCGTCCCCCTCTCCGCCTGGCTACCTTTACTGAGGCATATAATCCTGGCTACCTATAATGAGGAACGTATTCCTATTTATACTGAGGCATCTAATCCTGGCTACCTATACTGAGGTACGTATTCCTGACTATCTATACTGAGGCATCTATCCCTGGCTACCTATACTGAGGTGCGTATTCCTGACTATCTATACTGAGGCATCTAATCCTGGCTATCTACTGAGGTACATATTTCTGACTATCTATACTGAGGCATCTATCCCTGGCTATCTATACTGAGGTACGTATTCCTGACTATCTATACTGAGGCATCTAATCCTGACAATCTATACTCAGGCATCTAATCCTGGCTATTTTATCTATACTCAGGCATCTAATCCTGGCTATCTATACTGAGGCATCTATCCCTGGCTATCTATACTGAGGTACCTATTCCTGACTATCTATACTCAGGCATCTAATCCTGGCTATCTATACTGAGGCATCTAATCCTGACAATCTATACTCAGGCATCTAATCCTGGCTATCTTATCTATACTCAGGCATCTAATCCTGGCTACCTATACTGAGGTACGTATTCCTGGCTATCTATACTGAGGCATCTATCCCTGGCTATCTATACTGAGATACCTCTTCCTGACAATCTATACTCAGGCATCTAATCCTGGCTATCTATACTGAGGTACCTATTCCTCGCTATCTATACTGAGGCATCTATCCCTGGCTGGCTATCTATACTGAGGTACCTATTCCTCACAAACTATACTCAGGCATCTAATCCTGGCTATCAATACTGAGATACCTATTCCTGACTATCTATACTGAGGCATCTATCCCTGTCCGGCTATCTATACTGAGATACCTATTCCTGACTATCTATACTAAGGCATCTATCACTGGCTGGCTATCTATACTGAGATACCTATTCCTGACTATCTATACTGAGGCATCTATCCCTGGCTGGCTATCTATACTGAGATGCCTATTCCTGACTATCTATACTGAGGCATCTATCCCTGGCTGGCTATCTATACTGAGATACCTATTCCTAACTATCTATACTGAGGCATCTAATCCTGGCTACCTATACTGAGGTACGTATTCCTGGCTATCTATACTGAGGCATCTATCTCTGGCTATCTATACGGAGGTACCTATTCCTGACTATCTATACTCAGGCATCTAATCCTGGCTATTTAATAAAGGGTGGGGGGGTCCAAATTCCGCATCGGGGCCCCGAGGTTTGTAGCTACGCCACTGTGAAATATTATTTGAAAATGCATTTGTTTCAATAGAATTGCACTGGATATCATCCTTATATTGAGGTTATTGTGTATTCTATTAAAATACTGTATATGTCTGGACACTTTTACGCTACCTTACCTGCCTTTACTTTCCTGACCCCTGATACTATCAGTGCTTACCTATCAGGATAATAATTAATTTCCCCAGAGCCTATGCAAGATGACCGCACTCCACACGGAACTGTTTGCCAGAGTCAGCCGCTGGCTGCAAAATATCTGCTTCACATTGTTTGCTATTCCCTTTGTCAAACATTATTATACATTATTAGTCTGATATCCTGTTCTGCCTCAGTGAAATCTATTACATTACAAGCAAGTTGAATTCCCTCAGCCCTCCACTTCAGTGCATTACAATGTAACCGTGTACAATGTCCACCTGGTTAATAGTGACAGTGATGTAGTAGTCTGCATGACTACTATTATGTCTGCTGCTAGTGCAGACAATGCGCATCATCACCTTGCAGCAAGGTTCATAAAAACCTGCAGGTCTCTGACTAATAACTCTCATAGTAGATAAAACACCACACTCAGCACTAGTAAGCAGAAAACAAACAGCTTTGACTCATATCTGAAAGTAAACTTTACTGTAATACCCAATGTCTCATTTTTTTCCCTGAAGTAAAGGATGACTGCGAGACAAGAGATGATTGTAGTATTGAAGCTTTCATACACTGACCTAGAAATACCTCTACCGACCTGACAAGTCCCAGTTACAGCTGCAGCGTCTAAAGATGGCAAGTTACCACGAAATGTCTTACGCCTCATTCACACAAGCAGCTAGGCGCTCATTTTCCTGGCGGTTCTCCCATCGAGAAACAGTCGCTGGGCCGCTGGGAAAACAAGTGCCATAGTACTCCGTGGTCTAGGCTTTCAACACGTGGTGCGCATACCCCAGGGAGTACTTATGTCGTGCTTAGAGGGTACTTGAACTTGTCACAGTCAATCAATTATACTAAGTCGTGAGATTTAAAAAAAGGATACATCATGTATAAACAACCCAGAATAAGCATTTTAAGTTAATTAAAAGCACAAGGGAGTGTTTTAAAAGCCTTTTAACACAATTATGAAGTACTACTAGCAAATATATAAGGGGTACTTGAGATGTTACTCACAACAGGGAGTACTTCACAAATGTGATCTTTCAGAAAGTGGTACGTGCTACGATACTGTTAAAGCAAACCTGTGAGAGAGAGATACTTACCTCAAGAAAGAGAGAGATACTTACCTTCAGAGGCTTCCTCTGTCTCCCTCCACCTCGCTGTTTGAGCAATGTGTCCTCCCAAAGCTTGCCGCACTACGCCTGCACAGTAGCACAAACCCGCTTGGGCAGAAAAAAACTGATCAGGTCTATGCTTCTGCACAGGCACAGTTGGCTTGCACAGGCGCAGTAGCACGGATCTGCTCTGTCTTCGAAGGAAAAAGCCGGGTCCGTGCAACTGTGCAAAGGCTTGTCGATAGTTTGGCGGAGGGGACAGCGCTGGAACAGAGCTATGGAGGAAGATGGGGAAGTCTCTACTGAGGTGAGTACCCATTTGGGGCACTTTTTTCCCTACAGGTACACTTTAAAGACAATATGCAAGTTCATTTAATTAAAAAAACAGATACTTTAGGAGGCTGAAGCCTCTGGATACTTATGACTTCCCCCATCCTCCACAGCCAGCCCGATCCAGCACTGGCACCCCCGAACAATCCATAATAATAATAATAATAATAATAATAATATTTGTATTTATAAAGCGCAAACATATTACGCAGCACTGTAATAATAACAGTGCCCTTTCTGCGCAGGCGCACTAGCGTTTTTCCGCTCCGGCTCTGGCAGAAATAGCCGAGCTGGATCTGGTCCTCTCCACTGCGCAGGCACAGAAGCTCATACCTGCACAGCAGAGAAAACCCAATTGGTTTCAGCTATTTCTGCTGGAGCCTGAGCGGAAAGCAACCAGTGCAGCTGCGTGCAGCGCCAACACCTTGTTGCTGGACTTTCAAGGATCCCCCTTGGAACAGGGCTGCAGGGCTGAAATGGAGGATTAGGGAAGCCTCTTTAGGATCCAGAGGCTTCCTTCTCCAGAGGTAAGTACCCCCAGGGACACGTCAGGATCACTTTGAGAAATTTTAATGAACAGCGGGATATATTCCGCAAACTGCTGCAAAACTGCTGTAAGCTTTTTGCGCATGGCAATTTCACTGGTATTTACACAAGTTACATAGTGCGTGTTGCTTTATTTGTGCACGCAGGAGTATGTAAAGTACTATATCACTAAAATGCCATGCGCTGCGTGCACACGGCAGTTTTACTGCACTTTGCTGAATATACTCCACTCTTCTGTTGGAATGTCAGACAGAGAGTACCAACACATGGGTGTGGTATGTTCAGTCCAGGGCAGTTTCTTGGATAAAAATGCTCCCAGGATGAGGGTGTAAAAATCCCCCCCCCCATGTGATGCGGTATTTAGCCCCCTAGTATAGGTAGTCAGGTATATGTGCCCCCAGTATAGGTAGCCAAGTCTAGGTGCCCCAGTATAGGATGGCCAGGTATAGGTGCCCCCAGTATAAGTTAGCCAGGTATAGGTGCCCCTGTATAGCTTAGCCAGGTATAGGTGCCCCCAGTATAGGTTAGCCAGGTCTAGGTGCTCCAGTATAGGATGGCCAGGTATAGGTGCCCCCAGTATAGGTTAGCCAGATATAGGTACCCCCAGTATAGGTTAGCCAGGTATAGGTGCCCCAGTATAGGTTATTTAGGTATAGGTGCCCCCAGTATAAGTTAGCCAGGTATAGTTGCCCCTAATATACGTTAGCCAGGTATAGTTGTCCTCAGAATAGGTTAGCCAGGTATAGTTGTCCCCCCAGTATAGGTTAGCCAGGTATAGGTGCCCCTGTACAGGTTAGCCAGGTATAGGTTCCCCCAGAATAGTTTAGCCAGGTATAGGTGCCCCCAGTATAGGTAGCCAAGTCTAGGTGCCCCAGTATAGGATGGCCAGGTATAGGTGCCCCCAGTATAGGTTAGCCAGGTATAGGTGCCCCCAGTATAGGTTAGCCAGGTATAGGTGCCCCCAGTATAGGTTATTTAGGTATAGGTGCCCCCCAGTATAAGTTAGCCAGGTACAGTTGCCCCTAATATAGGTTAGCCAGGTATAGGTGCCCCCAGTATAGGTAGCAAGGTATAGTTGCCCCAGTATAGGTTAGCCAGGTATAGGCGCCCCAGTATAGGTTATTTAGGTATAGGTGCCCCCAGTATGTTAGCCAGGTATAGTTGTCCCCAGTATAGGTTAGCCAGGTATAGGCGCCCCAGTATAGGTTATTTAGGTATAGGTGCCCCCAGTATGTTAGCCAGGTATAGTTGTCCCCAGTATAGGTTAGCCAGGTATAGGTGCCCCTGTATAGGTTAGCCAGGTATAGGTGCCCCCAGAATAGTTTAGCCAGGTATAGGTGCCCCCAGCATAGGTAGCCAGGTCTAGGTGCCCCAGTAGAGGTTAGCCAGGTATAGATGCCCCCAGTATAGGTTATTTAGGTACAGGTGCCCCCAGTATAGGTTAGCCAGGTATAGGTGCCCCCAGTATAGGTTAGCCAGGTATAGTTGTCCCCAGTATAGGTTAGCCAGGTATAGGTGCCCCAGTATAGGTTAGCCAGGTATGAGGGGGTGGGGGAGCAGTTGGCACAGAGGCACTCACCCGCTGGGAGGGGGCCCGACTCCTCCCTCCTTCTCCTTGGCCCCCCTCCATTGCAGGAATTTATGGGGAATGGTAGCAATCTTTTACTCACCTTCTGGGTTCCATGTGTCTTCAGCGCCGCACTACTTCCGCTAATCTGGAGCGGTGCTTGGTTCACTTTAATGCTACTAGTACCAATTAGTTGGCAGCTAATTATTCACAGTCAACTGATCAGCAGCTAGTGACTTTCATTTACAAGCACAACTTCCACTTTCCAGAACAGTGAACATTTACAGGTTAGGGTTAGTTTCCATTCATTAGTATGTTACTAAAGCTCAGAATACAGGCCTGCAGAGCACAGTGATCCATAGCCTCTGCCTGCTGACAGGAATAACTTGTGTTGCAATAATCCTTGTATGTTTAAAAACAGCAACAGAGAAGTGACGGCAGTCTCTCCAGGGCTTACATCACTACATTAAACTCGATACGCAAGTTCTGTTCCCAGCCAATGTTTAATATATCAGTTTCACTACCATCTACACAGCTACAGCAACACATTCTCATGATGTCCACAGCACAGCTGAGCTTAGCATTTCATTCCACCATGCCAACACTTGTTTTGTTAGCTTTGCTACGGCAACCTGTATGCGTTTCCAAGCTGTTTATTGAAGCCATTAGTTTTGTGTTTTTTTTTTTTTTTGCTTGTGTCTGATATTTGAGGAAACCTCATTTTTTGACACAACAGTTTTGCATACAATTTGCATACACTTTATGGGAGCATGGCTTCTTTTTGTTCTGTTCACTCCTGCAATGATAAATGGGAGCCCTGTCATGTTTGAACCTGGGTGCTGATAAGGTTTTTGTGGCCCCAAGCGGCACATCATTTGTGGCCCTGTCTCCCATTATAATAGGTGGCCAAACTAAGGTACACCCCTCCCCCCAATAGGTAGCCCTCCAGTACAGGTAGGTAACCAAAGGTGCTCTACCTCTCCAGGTTGTCTAAAAAAATGTAAGTTTACTTTATGGCTAGCTTCTCCCATTTGCTATGTATTTGCCTCTAGAAGGCTCTGCATGCCTCTGTCGGTAGTCCATAGTCTGACTATGACTAAAGGTGCGTACACACATGCGACTATAGTCGTTTGTAACGATCGTTCCCCGATCTTTACAAACGACGAAAATTACAAAAAACGAACCACCGACTATTAAGGCAAACGACGAACGAGCCAAATCGTTACAAAAGAAGGTTCTGTCTCGGCGGATTTTAACCAACGACGATTGTTTGCAAAAGTAATACATCGTTGGAAACGGTCGTTCGTACTAGGCTTAAAATGCGCATTTCACAATTTCTCCGTGAAACTTCTCATTTTTATGCGCAGGTGCAATAGTTGCTTTACGTGATGTAACGTTCGTTCTAACGATCAGATCGTTACACACCTTTTAAAACTAACTTTACTTAGGTCGTTCTTTCATCAATTAAAAGTTTGTTCGTCGTTCTCAACGAACGATCGTTGTCGCATGTGTGTACCTAGCATTAGGCCTAGTGCACATCAAAACCGCTAGCAGATCCACAAAACGCTAGCAGTTTTGGGTGCGGATGAGTGAGTTTAGTCCCAGTGCAAACCGGGCAGATCTTGATGCGATCCGCCGGGTGTTCACCGGCCGCACCAGCATCCGCGTGGCTAATGTATCTCTATGGGCTGGTGCATACCGGCAGTTTGAGGTTTTTAGCAAACCGCAAACGTGCAGCAAGAGGCACGTTTGCGGCTTGCTAAAAACCTCAAACCGCTGGTATGCACCAGCCCATAGAGATACATTAGCCATGCAGATTTTCAGGCGGATTCGGCCGACGGATCTGCCCGGTGTGCACTGGGCCTTAGAGACCGTTTCCACTAGAGCGAATTTGCATGCATTTTCCGCATGCAGATTCCCATAACCAAGTGGATGGGCCTGGTTCTACTTGTCAGAAATCCTGTGCGGTTTTGTGTGCAGGAAAAATCTGCATGGCAGAGCCATCACGTACTTACTAACATATGCGAAAACGCACGCAAATTTGGGGTAAAATTCGCGGTTGCATGAAAATTCGTTTTTGCGTTTTCCACGACAAATTCGCACCGCACAAGTGAAAACGGGCCCTGAGGGAAGATTGTAAGCCTGACACATGCTAGTTGTCTTATCTGAACTGGAAAATTTAGAGATGCCAATGCCAGGGCTCCCAATTAGTACTGTGTTCCAGCTCCCACAACCTCAGATCAACAGGCTCTAATAACTTGACCACCCCCAGAGACCAACTCACATAAAATCAAAGCTTTCTTTCATGCTGCCCCTACCCTTTGGAACGCATTGCCATACCCAATCAAGGCAGCTCAGCCTCTAAAGGTGGGTACACACGTCAGATAAAAGTCTTTGGAAAATAAAAGATCACTGACCAATTTTACCCCCTTCCATGTAGTATAAGAGCCATACTCAACACAGTCTGTTCTATGGAGCTGAACTCGCCATCAGATAAAAAATATTTGCAAGATGCTGCACACAAAGATGCTGCACACATTCAACAGATCAGTATCTGCAAAAGATCCGTCCCTGCAAAATGCATTCATAGTCTATGACATCTGCAGATCCCATACACACCTTGTTTAATGGACATTCATCTGCAGATCAGACAATTATCTGCCAATCTGAAGATCCATCCTGGTGCATCTGATCTACAGATAAATGTCCGTTAAACAAGGTGTGTATGAGATCTGCAGATATCATAGACTATGAATGCATTTTGCAGGAACAGATCTTTTGCAGATACTGATCTGTTGCATGTGTACAGCATCTGTGTGTCCAGCATCTTGCAAAGATTTTTATCTGATGGGGAGTTCAGCTCCATAGAATAGACTGTGTAGAGTATGGCTCTCATACTACATGGAAGGGGGTAAAATTGGTCTGTGATCTTTCATTTTCCAAAGACTTTTATCTGACGTGTGTACCCACCTTAACTCTGGAGGCGTTTAAATCAAAACTGAAAAGGCTTGTGTTTAGTCTGGCGATTATCATCACATAACTTTTTTTCCTGTAACATATCACAAACTGTAACTATGTACTGATCTGTGGCAAGCTTACGCGCTTTAGGTCCTTCCGTATAAAAAGGCTTTACAAATGTTTTGTTGTTATTGTTGGTGTGGAAGTGTGAACCGGGCATCAGGAGGGCTCCAAAAGACCCAAGAAAATTAAGATTGACACACTGAGTTACATATAGTTATTTGGGTTGAAAAAAGACATACGTCCATCGAGTTCAACCAGAGTTATGGTGGGAGACATTGACGGGTTTTTGATTTTTTTTCCCCCTTTAATTAAAGGACCTATACAAGTGTCGGTTTGCTTTTTTTTTACATTTAACCCTTTGTGGGAATTTTAAAGTGTTCTAATACACTCCAATACTCATTCCCCTGGATGAGGGTGAATATCTGTGGGCCCACTTATTATTAAAGGGGTCTTCAAGGTTCCTCCATACTTCTCTCCATGCTGTTATCCTGAGTACTGGAGGTGAAAGACCGGTACTTATCCGTTAGCCGGGCGCATCCTCTAGGTGGCGACAAAAGTCCACCAGAGTTACATCTTTCCCTACTATCCATGTCGGCCTGGAGGGGGAATAGTAATTAGCGCCACCTGCCAGATGCGCCCGGCTAACGGATAAGTACCGAAAGACCTTTGCCCCTATCACTGAACAAGGGGATTTTGCAAGGGAATTAGGAAGTTCCCCTCTTTCCCCCACAGACAAGCACCAATGTCCTAAACCATGAGGGCTGGTAATGCTTATGTGGTAGAGCCCCAAGCTCATGGGTTAAACATTCCTGGTGAATACGTGAATAGGGGATAAGGCCTTAAAAGGCTTAAGAAGAGTGCCAATGTTTTTTTTTTAGGCTACTTACAAACCAGGACGTTGCGTTTAGGGGACGTTATAGGGCACATAACGTGCCCCTAACGCAACGCCTGGTGGTAGCAGGACGCTACCAAGAGCCGCGTTACAAGCAGCTCTTGGTGCGCCTGCTCTGTCGGAGGCACTGCGGAGACCACGTGAGCGGAGCTCTCCGCATCACGTGGTCCCGCCAGCCAATCCGCGGCCGCTCCAGGATGTAAACACTGCAAGTGCAGTGAATAATAAGTAGCCATGTGCCTGGCTACGTAGCGGCCTCTCCCCACCTCCTCTCCGCCCATAAAATGAAAAAAAAAAACCCCTACTGAGCATGTGCAAACTGTCTAACGCGGCTTATCCGTGTGTAAAGTACTGCATGCAGTACGTTATGTAGACGTGCTGCGTTACAATGTAACGCAACGTGGGCACTGTGAACAGCCCATTGATTTTTCATTGCTGTGCGTTGGGGTGCGTTACAGGCTGCTCTAACGTGCGCCTGTAACATCCCACTGTGAAAGCAGCCTAAATGTAAAAAACAAAAAAATGAAGAATAAGCAATGCACTAAGAAGATTCTTCTAGCTTTGTATATGGCTAGTGATTTCTCTAAACACTTTGCCAATGAGTTCTGGTTCACCATGAGCTTGCTGGTTAGTCTGTACCAATGTAAGTGGACGGAACTGATTCCACTGGAGCAATTGTGATTAGGGTAATTGCAATCACAGGATATGCAGCATTTTGTGAGCGTTTACGGTCCAATGTAAAGTATGTAAGCACCCATTCACTAATGAATCGCTACACATAGCGATTGGAGTGTGATTTTGAATGACTGCAAACTGTAAAATAAAAAAAATAATAATAATAATGTGAAACGGCTAATCAGAATTTAAATCGCAAATCCCAATCACAATCTCTGGCAAAAAGCTTACACTTTTTAAAATCGCTACCAAAATCACAGGAAAATGCTAATTCAAAACGCCAGCGATTGCCATTTGCGACTTGAAGAGGGTTCCTAGCCTAATGCTGGGTACACACGATGCGTTTTTTCGGTCCATTTTCCGTCCAATCTTTTTCGATTTATTTCCGATTCAATTCTGTTATCTTTTCTTATCTATTTCCATTCACTTCTATAAGAAATCGATCAGAAAAACGATCAAAAGTAAGATCGGACATGTCGGAAATTATCTATCGTACCATCTAGCTAACACAAAATTGTATGGTGTGTATCTCGCATTACACTGTGATGTGACCAACTACTGATATCAGCTAGATATTGTTCATTCACCTGATCTACTGAAGATTGCATGGCATGTGCCAGGCTGCAGAGGCAGATGTTGTTTATAGTCACTGGAAAACAGACAACCACTTTTCACAGCTGCTACCTTATTAAAAAAAACACATCTTCACAGCTGTTTTCACTGGCAGCAGAATATTAACCATTAACTAACAATCATGAAACTCTGATATATCCACAGGCAATGGGATGTTGCCATGGCTGCAAACTAGCATAGTCCAGGATGTCTTTAAAGTGAACCTTAAATGTAAAAAATAAATTGAGTTTTACTCACCTGGGGCTTACCTCAGCCCCCTGCAGCTGATCGGTGCCCACGACGAGTCGCTCTGATGCGCCGGGTCCCGCTGGCGGCCACTTCCGGTTTCGCCGTCAGGACCCGTCAGGCTGGGAAGTCGTTTCTACGCGTTGCCAGCCAAAATAGCACCCCTATGCGGCATATGACTGCATAGGGGTGCTATTTTAGCTGGGAACGCGTAGTATCAGCCGCGTTCCCCAGCCTGACGGGTCCTGACGGCAAAACCGGAAGTGGCCACCAGCGGGACCCGGAGCATCAGAGCGACTCGTCGTGGGGACCGATCAGCTGCAGGGGGCTGAGGTAAGCCCCAGGTGAGTAAAACTCAATTTATTTTTTACACTTAGGGCTTGTTTCCACTGTTGCGACGCGATTTCGGCCGCATTCCGACGCTTGTAAAAACGCATGCGGATGAGTTTCCGCATGCGTTTTTACCCGCGATTTCGCATGCGATTTCGCATGGCAGGGTGCCATGCGAAATTAACCATGACACTGCCAGGGCTAAATAAAATTGAAAAAGGTGCGAAATCGCACGCGAAATCGCGGGTAAAAACGCATGTAACAAACGCATGCGTTTTTACTATTAAATACATTAGCGGCGATTCGCACGGATTCCCGACGCAGGCGAAATCGTTGGCTCTTTTGTGCGTTTTTTTCACGCTGAAAAAAACGCACCTCAACAACGCTACAGTGGAAACAGGCCCATCCACTTGCATTACATGTGCGGATCTGCATGCGTTGGACGCATGCAGATTCGCGATAGTGGAAACGAGCCCTTAAGGTTCACTTTTAAGGGGAACTGAAGAGAGTGGTATATGGAGGCTGCCATGTTTATTTACTTTTAAGCAATACCAGTTGCCTGGCAGCCCTGCCGATCCTCTGCCTCTAATACTATTAGCCATAGCCCCTGAACAAGCATGCAGCAGATCAGATGTTTCAGACTTTAAAGTTAGATCTGACAAGACTAGCTGCATGCTTGTTTCTGGTGTTATTCAGATACTACTGCAGAGAAATAGACCAGCAGGGCTGCCAGGCAACTGGTATTGATTAGAAGGAAATAAATATGGCAGCCTCCGTATACCGCTTACTTCAGTTCCCCTTTAAGGGAATCTTAACTGAGAGGGATATGGATGTTTCCTTTTAAACAATACCAGTTGCTTGTCAGTTCTGCTGATTTCTTTGGCTGCAGTAGTGGCTGAATCACACACCTGAAACAAGCATGCAGCTAATTCAGTCAGAGCACCTGATCTGCATGCTTGTTCAGGGGCTGTGGCTAGAGACACAGGATCAGCAGGATAATCAGGAAACTGAAATTATTTTAAAAGGAAAAATCCATATCCTTTTCAGTTTTGGTTCCCGTTAACCTCCTTAGCGGTAACCCCGTGCTGGACACGAGGTAAGCCACCGGAGGGTGCCGCTCAGGCCCTGCTGGGCCGATTTACATAATTATTTTTTTTTGCTACACGCAGCTAGCACTTTGCTAGCTGCGTGTGTATAACGATCGCTGCCGCCACGCGCCGATTCGCCACTATCCGCCGCGCCGCCCCCCCCCCAGACCCCTTGCGCTGCTTGGCCAATCAGTGCCAGGCAGCGCTGAGGGGTGGATCGGAGTGCCCGCTGACGTCACGACGTCGGTGACGTCATCGCGGTCGTCGCCATGGTGACGGGGAAGCCCATACAGGGAATCCCGTTCAGAACGGGATTCCCTGCAGGGTAAAAGTGCTGGCGGCGATCGGAGGGGTGGGAGGGATAGCGAAGGGAGGGGGGAAGCATGTAGCTAGCGCTAGGCTAGCTACATGCTTCCCAAAAAATTTTTTTTTTTTAAAGTGCTGCGCTGCCCCCTGGCGGATTTATTGTACCGCCAGGGAGGTTAAGGCCCTTTGCAAACGCCAGATGAAACTCAGCCAGAGGAAATCTATAATGGCCACCTCAGCCTGTTTAGGCAACCCCTGATGCTCATCTCCCCACCCCCCCGACCGTTTGGCCAGCTATCAGTCCTGGCAGATCATTTTGGTTAAGTGACGGGAGATAGCATTGTTCTCCCCATTTACCCCGCCCATCGTGCAGTGTCACTGCCGCATCACCCCGCCCCCTGCATAGAGCAGAACACATAGTTACATAGTTATTTGGGCTGAACAAAGACATACGTCCATCGAGTTCAACACATCTGCACATCCTCGGCCCTGCAATGTTGCCTTATGGATCAGGTCCTGATCCCTGTCAGGCAACATTGATTATGGCCTGGTGCACACCAAAAACCGCTAGCAGATCCGCAAAATGCTAGCAGATTTTGAAACGCTTTTTCTTCTTTTTCTGTAGCGTTTCAGCTAGCGTTTTGCGGTTTTGTGTAGCGGTTTTGGTGTAGTAGATTTCCTGTATTGTTACAGTAAAGCTGTTACTGAACAGCTACTGTAACAAAAAACGCCTGGCAAACCGCTCTGAAGTGCCGTTTTTCAGAGCGGTTTGCGTTTTTCCTATACTTAACATTGAGGCAGAAACGCATCCGCAATCCAAAATCTGCTGCAGCCCGGGAGTATGCGTTTCTGCAAAACGCCTCCCGCTCTGGTGTGCACCAGCCCATTGAAATACATTACCCTAGCGGATCCGCACCCGCAGGAGGATCGCAAACCGCAGCGGAAACGCTCTGGTGTGCACTAGGCCTGAGAGTGTGTATGGGCCTTTAGAAGTGATAGCTGACAACAGACTGGACTGGAAAGGTGATTTTAAAAACAATTTTAATAATAATAATAACAATAATTTTTATTATAACAACAAAATAGTTGGAATGGCAATGCAAAATACAAAATAATGTTTAATGAAAGTGGAGATACAGTTCTTAAAATGAAAGTTTCCTTGTTCAAATTGCAGCCTGGTGGTGTAGTGATTAGTGCTCTCACCTTGTAGCTCTGGGTCCCTGGTTCAAATCCCAGCCAGGACACTATCTGCACACAGCTTGAATGTTCTCCCCATGTCTGTGTGGGTTTCCTCTGGGCACTCCTGTTTCCTCCCACACACACCACAAAACATACAGATAAGTTGCTTGGCTTCCCCCTAAATTGGCCCTAGACTACGATACATACACTTATACAGTACATACATAGACATATGACTATGGTAGGGATTAGATTGTGAGCCCCTCCGAGGGACAGTTAACTGACAAGACTATGTACTCTATACAGCGCTGTGGAAGATGTTGGTGGTGCTATATAAATAATTATATATACAGTATATATTTTTATCAAATTGGAATTATACTTTAACTTAGAAGGAACAGCAACAATAAGTGCAGTCAAACAAAAAAATGCCTCCCATTTCATTCAAAAGTTCCGGGGTACTCACTCGCCCCTTACCGCACAAGTAGGCACAGGCATTTGCTTTGTACACCTAATGCAGAGGTGGCTGTGGGTGCAGAGCAGATGGAGATGATATCAAGGGCCTTTGCAGACAGTTTGAGAGGCTCACATATACACTGATACACTAGTTGACATGGCCATCAGGTAGATCCCCTTAGATAATTTTCTGATCAGATCAGAGAGGGATCTATCTGACAAATCCCTCCACACACTACACATAGATTTTCAATAGATTTCAGCACAAAATCTGTTTAAAATCTGTGCGCGTCTGGCTGGTCTCTCTGTACTGTAGCCCCTCCTCCACCCAGACGGTGTAGCACAGGGGTCTCAAACTCGCGGCCCGCGGGCCATTTGCGGCCCTCGATACAATATTTTGTGGCCCTCGCCGGCAAAAGCTTCCTTATAGTTCGCTTCAATGCTCCCAAGTAATCCGCCGCATCCCCGCCACTAAACGAGGGCTGCAGAGCCCCCAAATCGCCCGGGGGGCAATCCACCGGCATTTCCTGGAAGGGGAAGAGCTTTCAGCTTCAGCTCTGCCCCTCCTGACGTCAATCGCCGCCTCTCCCCGCCCCTCTCTGTGAAGGAAGAGTGAGAGGGGCGGGCAGAGGCGGCGATGCGCCGCGATTGTGAAATTCCTTATGCGGCCCAGCCTCATCCTGACTTTGCCTCCTGCGGCCCCCAGGTAAATCGAGTTTGAGACCCCTGGTGTAGCACCTAGGGCAGTGATGGCTAACCTTGGCTCTACAGCTGTGACAAAACTAAAAATCCCATCATGCCTCTGCCTCCCCGAGTTATGCTTAGAGCTATCAGAGTATTGCAATGCCTCATGGGAGTTGTAGTTCCACCGCAGCTGGAGTGCCAAGGTTAGCCATCACTGACCTGGGGAAATTTGCTCTCACCTGTCCATGGTGTGATTCCAGCGTCCCCTTTCCCCGCTGGCTGCTCCTTCCTGTCTCTTCACTCCCAAGTCCCAGGAGCTTGTGTGACCTAACTAATGCTATAGAAGAGGACAAACACTAGGAGCACCGTGTCACGTACAGTACCTTACCTGACCTGACCACTAGAGGCCTCTAGTATTAGGCCTCTAGCATGTGCTATGTCACACAGGTGTCTGGGACTCAGGAGTGAAGAGAGAGGAGCAGCCAGCGGGTAGAGAAGAGACCAGAACCGGGCCGCACACAGGTAAAAGTAGCTGGGTCGTCTGTCGTATCGAACCCTGGTAGTGACGCACTCCCGACCCACCGGCAACAATCCAAAATTTTCTGCTCTGCGCAATCTACCAAACTGACTGATTCCGGACAAAAATCTGGAATTTTTTGCACTTTGCAGCATCAGTTTCTAGCAGATTCAATTAAATGATCGAATCAGCCAGATATTGATGCAAAAAGTCAACAAGTGTATGGCCACCTTAAAGCGGGATTCTCAGCTGCAAAATCAAATTCCTTTTCCCCACTGCTCTGTGTTTATTATGTAGTCTACATGCAGCCCAAGCATTCCATTATAATCATAAATGTGTCTGCTGTAATGAATCTTATCTCAGTCAGCCTGGCTCTATTCTGGTACATTGGCGAGTAGCGGGAAGCTTGTTATCTCCCCTCCCACAATCCCGCTCCTCACTGATTGCCTGAGGGCAGTTCAGTGTGACAGGCTGAGAAGGGAAAAACACCTCACCTCTCTGCAGAAGCTGCTGAAATACAATCGGTGCTGTGCTGCTCACATGTGTTTACAAAGCAAGCTAGATATGACAGTGCAGTTTCTAAGAGGAAAAAAAGAGGAGGAGGAAATTTCATCAGGATTGGCTTCAGTCAGAGACAGTAAAGATGGAAAATGTCTGGAACAGTTTTCTCTTTATTTACTATATAAATTTCACTGAAATCAAAACATGGACAGTACCATGCATAGGTTATGTAAATAGAACAAATATGTATCTACTTATATAAGTGTACTTTTTTCCTGAGATAGTATGGCCATCCCTGCTGCTTTAGGCTGCATTTCCACTTGTGCGGTGCGGAATCGCAAGGAAATCACTGCAGACGAAATTGCATGCGGGTGCGATTTTACATGCGTTTTTTCCCGCGATTTCGCATAGGGTAGTAGGTGGGCGATTTTAACCATGTCACTGCCTGTGTAAATTAACATTACCTCCTATGCGAAATCGCATGCGAAATCGCGGGGAAAAGAGCATGCCAAAACCGCATGCGATTTCCCTATTAGATACATTGTATGCGATTCGCTTAGCGGTGTGCGGGGAGCGAATTCTGACGGCTCTGCCGTGCAGATTTTCCCCGCACACAAAAACGCTCTGCACAACGCACACGTGGAATCAGGCCCATCCACTTGTATTGGCTGTGCGAATCCGTATGCGGACAACGCATGCGGATTCGCTATAGTGGAAATGAGCCCTGAAGGGGGACATATTAGATTGCCACACTTTTTAATGGCAAACAGCCTTTAATACAATCACTCAGACACTTTATACTTGAAGCAGTATATCATGTCCCTATCATCCAGGCAGCTACAAGGAAGACACTAGCTGTAAACAGAGCTTATTGCTCACATAACCATTATGTGAAAAGATTATCAGCGAAAACCCTCCATGGAAAATCAATGTAATAATAAGTGTTTTGTTTTAGAGGGCCAGTCACTATAGAAACAAACTATAATTTGCTGATGCAGTTGCTCTGGCAAAAACCTTGGACAGGAGCCAATACCTTTGCTTCTTTATTTTGGTCTTATGACACACCCAGCCTTCTGCCTGAAGATTTGTGATCATTGGGGGAAAGAAGAGAGAGCAAGAAAAAAAAAAAGAGAGATGTTTTGAAAACCATCCCAGTAAGTGATAGCAGATGTGTTTTCCTTCCAAGCCTTTCAGTTTGACTACATTTATAAGCAGTGACAAAGAAGACTTACTGCAGTTGATCTCCAAGAGAAGAGAACATACTGTAAATGTACTGTGTGAAAAGTTATCAGAAGTCAGACAAGGTACGATAGGCTGATGGCACCCTCTGGTGGCGGGTTCTGTGTATTGCATATGCTAAATGATTTCCCCTAATGCAAATGATATCAAGAAAACCCTAGATATTAGCAAAATGACAGTACTTGCTGTCAGTTTACATGCGCTTGTAAGTGGGTATATTTTTTAGTTCAAAAACATTTTTATTTTCAGAAGGGAAGAAACTGCACATCTAGGAACATATGCATGGTGATGACAGTGAAGTTAAACAATATTATCAATTAACCACCATCATGTTCAGAATCAGAATCAATTTTATTTCGCCAAGTAAGTTTGCACCTACAAGGAATTTGTCTTGGCAGGTGCTTAACAAATGCAAACAAAAACAATACAAGGACAGACAGTGTGTATATTACAAGTCAAGGACATTTATGCAAGTATAGTGGCAGTAAGCAATGTGAGAATTGTTCATTTACAGTTCTGTGCTGATTACTATCAAGTCCTGGCAGCTCAAACGTGGTTCAGCATTAAGTATGGCTACCGCTTGAGGAAAAAAGCTGTTCCTGTGTCTCAAGGTTTTGGTAGCGATTGACCGGAATCTTACTCCTGAAGGCATACGCTGGAAGATGGCGTGAGCTGGGTGAGAGGGGTCAGAGGCAATTTTGGTTGCACTCTTTCTGCACCTGCTAGCGTAAAGATCCTGCAGGGAAGGTAAGTTGTATGCAGACTCGTCCCCGTTTTGTATGAGACCAACTACTGTTGTGTTATCTGCAAACTTCAGAACCTTAACAGATGGATCTGTGGAGATGCAGTCATTGGTGTACAGTGAATAGAGCAGTGGGGAAAGCACACATCCCTGGGGTGCACCAGTACTGACTAAAAGAGAGCTTGATGTGCGTTTACCAAGTCTAACACGCTGTCTCCTATCGGTTAGGAAATCGGTTATCCGTTTGCAGATGGATTCAGGTATGTGTAGCTGGGAGAGCTTGCTGTGTAGCAGAGATGGCATTATGGTATTAAATGCAGAGCTGTAATCTATAAATAAAATCCTGATGTAGGTTCCTGGGGTGTCTAGATGCTGTAGTACATATTGCATAGACATGTTCACAGCTTCGTCTGCGGATCTATTAGGCCCGTAGGCAAATTGCAGAGAGTCCAGCAGGGGATCTGTGATAGATTTCAGATAAGCCATTAACAGTTTTTCGAATGCTTTCATGACCAATGATGTCAGGGCAACAGGCCTGTAATCATTTAAACATGTAGGTTTTGAATTTTTTGGAATTGGTACAATAGTTGAGCTTTTAAAACAGGCCAGAACAATTGAGAGTTCGAGAGATGCTTTGAATATGTCTGTGAATACAGGAGCTAATTGATCGGCACAGAGTTTCAGGCATTTCGCAGAGATAGAGTCTGGCCCCATTGCTTTCCTAGTGTTTTGTCTTTTGAAGAGTCTGTTTACATCTGATTGGCATATTGTTAGAGCATGCACATCTGGAGACAGGTCAAAAGATTGTGTCTGGCCTCCTGTGATGTGTAGATGCTGAGGCATCGCAGGGGGTGGAGACTTTGGCTGGCAGGAGGGTGGGGTTTGTGGGGTTGAAACAGCAGAAGAAGGAATGCCTATACAGGACAGTTCTGAAACTAAAGCCTGGTACACAATTTTGATTGGTCTGTCACCGACCAATTTTATCACCTCCATGTAGTATGAGGGTCAACAGTTATTGAATAATATGAGCAGATTGTGTATTAATAAACCCTCATACTACATGGAGGTAAATGGACTTTTGCACAGTCGGTGCGGGTGACCTGCTAATTATTCGTCTAACTAGACAAATCGCACTGCGGCTGCATGGCCGCACACGTCCTCGCTCCCGCATACGTCATTGAGAGCTTATTGCGCAGGTGCACAACAAAGTTTTCTTGTACTGGGCCGGCACAGTAAGCGAGAGCGAGGATCAGAGATGAAGCACCCTCTTGTATTTTACCTTATAAATCAGTGGGAACATGAAAGTAAACAATCTGCTCTTTGTTTCATTGTTATCTGTTTAATCTGACTGTTATCACCTCTGATAAGAATCCCCGACTGAGCATTCAGTCTGGCTTTGCTACAGAAAGATTATAGCTGAGTCTGTCTTCTCTGGTGTCTTTTCAAGCCCAAGCCTGCCCCCTTGTGGCTCTGCTATAATGACTCAGCTATAATTATTCCCTGCAAAGCAAGACTTAATGCTCAGTCCGGGATTCTTATCACAGCTGCTAACAGACACTTTTAGCAGTGAGGATGAAACAGAGAGCATGGTAAGTGTTTTCTCTAATGTTCCCACTGATATATATGGTAAAATACACAAGGGTGCTTCTTCTCTGGTTCCCTTTAATAGCTGCAGGGGGCCAGTAGAAGCCCCAGGTAAGTGACGCTTTTTGTTGTTGTTTTTTTATATCCCACAGAACCCTTTTAATCTGTTTTTCAGTGGAGCACAGTCCAGTACATAAGTTGTGGCATAGTTTACTGCCTGGTGCAAGAATAGTTTAATGACCCTGCAATACCAAAACACCTGCATGATCAGAGACACATTTTATACAAGAATGCCAATCCTTCATCAGGAAAGATTTTTCAGGAGAAATGTATGCATAGTGGTACTGAACATGACCCTGAACAGACGTAAAACATGCAATACTGTGCTTACCTGGGGCTTCCTCCAGCCCCCCATAGCCTGCAAGGTCTCTCGGCCTCCTCTGGGTCCCCTCCATTCTTCCACTAGCAGCTCCGCTAGCTGCGCGACTTGGCCAGGAATCGTGCAAAACTGCACATGCGCAGCGCCGTACACACACGCCCGGCTCAATCACATGCCCATCGCCATGAGCATTCTGCGAGGAGGAAGGAAGCCCAAGGTAAGTTCAGTATATAGTATATTTTTTAAGAAGAATAGAAAAGTGCTCCAGGATAGGCAAACACAGGGGGGATTACAGCTGCCCAGAATCCCCCCTCAGACCAGGTGCAGTGTCTGGGGACAGGCACAAGATGAGACACCAGAATATCTGCAGGAATCCTGCTGCTCACAGTGCTGCCTGAAGTTTCTTCCCCTGCTACAGTTGACTTTGGATGGAGCAGCAGTGTGTGTACAGAGGATGGAGCAGCTCTGGGGAACTTAACAGAGGCAGGTATGAGCACAGCCCTGTGCCCTGCTGGTTGAATGCTTCACTTTCCTCCTCATTTCCAATGTCCGCTGTCCTCATTATTATCTGTATCCAAACTGCTCCTGATCAATCCCATTGTCGGTCGGTCGGACTGGAAATTGCATTATATGAACCCAGCATGATGATCTACCATGTTATTAAACTGTATTGTGATTGGCTGAGGGAGACCTTTCAGGAATCCCCCCTTGAAAATTCTGGGTTTCCCCCTAGGGGGTACTTACTTCAGGAGGGGGAAGACATACTAAGTGTGTACTCAGATCCTCAAATGACTAGGAGATAAAAGTTTATAATACAGGTTACTGATTTCCTTGCAGAATACATAGCTCTTTTTTGTCTCTGTAAAAGTGGATTAATGCAGTTCTTAGAGGGCTTCTCTTTATCAGATTTAGAATACATAAGAACATCTACATCCTTCCAATGGTGCAAGCCTACAGCAATTACATAAACTATAGCATCAAAGCCAATTAGCGGCACACTCCTACCGTTCTCCTTAACTCCCTATGGTTCTATTCAGCTCGCAGTTCACCTGAACAATAAGGTTAATTCAGTGTTATTAATAGAACAGTTGGTGCCAGGCTTTCTATTCTGTTGTTTGCATTTAGAGACTTAAACAAGCAGAAGCTTTCAATAGTTTAACAAGACATGTTGATGGTGGAAGCGTATGAGATCATGATGAAACCTATGCTAGATTTCTTGTTACAGTGATATCTGTATTATTAGTGATATCTGTATTATTACAACAGGTGTTCAGGCAGCTTTTGGCTTTGCTAGTTACATGTGGCTACATGCTTTTAAAGAGAATCTGTACTGTCCGATTTGTACAATAAAAGACATTCCAATCGAGTCACTGTGATCTCCTGGATCCCTCTTTGCCATTTCCGCCATTCCCCGGCGCGATCCGGGCTTTTAAACGCTGGTTTTAGGCAGTGTTTACAAACAAAAAATATGGCCGCTAACCAGGAAGTGATGTATGTGTATCCTATACAATAAAATGCAAGTGTCCCTGCGTCATCAATTGAATGGTTGTGTGTCCCTGGCTTTTTTGTACGGAGCATGTGCGCAGCCAGGGCAGTTAGGACACAGGGCAGGGATCTGACAGTTTGCTGTGTGTGGTTCACAGAAGTTCTCATTGCATTGTGGGAAATAACAGCTTTTTCCAACTGCCAAGCAAGCAGCTCCCTGTGTGCATATACTTCAGACAGTGGTGGGGAACAAGCAAGCGGGACGCGTATGTGCGCGCATTGCGGGGGGTAGCGGCTGTGACCTAGCGCCCATTTAACAGGAAGGCCTTTTTACTAGTTTATATATAATGTTACAGTATACTACAAGTTTTGATTAAATAGTGAACTCCAGTCAGGGATTCTCACAGTTTCTCAGCATGGGCAGCTCCCTTCCCCCTCAGACAAGCTGAAATTGAGAACAGAGAGCTGTCTGTGACTAATAAACAAAGCACACACACAGAGCCTGCAGGGTGCGTGGAGGGAAGGTGCATAACTTCTCCCTATCACAGCAGAGGCAGTGCATTCCTCTCTGGCTCGACAAAGTTTGACAAAGAAAAGATGATAAGATATATTACAGAGACAGTGCAACTAGAAAAGGCTGCAGTAAGCCAGACCACATTATAACAGGTATAGGAACTTATAGGATAGAAGAAATAAAGCTGAAAATTTTGTTACAGGGTCTCCTTAATTAAAAAAAAATATATGCGAGCATAGCTTCCAACTGTGCTTTTTTGAAGGGGCAGTCGCTCTTTGGGAACCCAATCCCTCTGTCACTCGTACCTCATGTGTCCCTCTTTCAGGACTCATGTACAGTTCTATTTAAATATATATGTCTTTTTCTACAGAAAAAATGTGTTTAGTATACTTTAAATGTTATTTTTATCATTTAAATTAAAGGAATACTATCAATGCCCAAGTGTTCTAAAATTACAATGTACAAATAATGTCTAAGTAGCTGTGTAAACATTTTCCTACTTTACATGTTAAATATCAGAGGCAAAAGCTGTAATTTATTGAGGGTAGGATTTAGCTATATTGGGACAAATCAATTGCAGAAGGGGTGTCTGCTTCAATGCACAACCAGAGTTGCACATCAGACTACAGTGTATTTTTCTCTGAAAGCAAAGAAAGTATCAAAAGCTGTGACAATTACAAATGTTAACAAGTTACATTTCATCTGCTCTCTTCACACACTTCAGTCAGAAACACAGGACACAGAAGCTGCAGCTGTTTGGAGCTTTCTCTCTGTCACACACAGAGTTACACACAGGGTTAACTGATCAAGTGTGAGGGGAATTTCCCCTCTCCTCATGGCTCATTCTGCGGTCAGTTTTGGCGTCAGTAAAGTTTGAAAGTATTTTGATAACAGTAAACAAAGAGGTTGCCAGTGAAATATATACACCAGTACTTAGCAGCACTTCCCAAACAATTCCTATTTTAATTGAAAAAAATATGTAGGATCGATAGAGTTCCTTTAATATATTTCTTAATTATAAATGTTAAAATAACTGATGATAATAGAGAGGACCAGTGAGGTCTGAATTATAAAATTGCGTCTTTTGCTTCTGAATCTTTTCTGGTGTCAGTGACTAGGGGCGTGGTGTGATTAGGGCAGGGGTGTGTCTAAGTTGGGAGCTGTGTGTGTGTGTGTGTGTGTGTGTAATTAATATATTATGAAATCTTAGCTTTTTATAGCTGCTGTTGTTGGTATCCCATATACAGTAAAGTCAGAAGTTCTAATTTCAATATAGAGCTATCTGTCTGTGCATAGCTTTGTATTCCGATTTCTGAACTTTGAAAGACAACTGTTGAGAAAGGTATATGGAGACTGCCAAATTGTTTTCCTTTTAAGCAGTACCAGGTGCCTGGCAGCCCTGCTGGTCTATTTGGCTGTAGAGATGGCCCGAACGGTTAGACCGCAAACTTATTCGCGCAAACTTCGCTGGTTTGCGCTTGCGATCGAACGCAAACTTTATGGCGGTTCGACCCGCTCCATATACTACATCATTAGGGTCAACTTTGGCCCTCTACATCACAGTCAGCAGGCACATTGTAGCCAATTAGGCTACACTCCCTCCTGGAGCCCCTCCCCCCCTTATAAAAGGCATGCAGCATCAGCCAATTCACTCACTCGTGTGGCTGCAGTAATTAGAGAAGGGAGAGCTGCTGCAGACTCTCATAGGGAAAGCTTAGTTAGGCTCTTATAGGCTTGTTAGCTTGCTCTTTGCTGATTCTTATTGCTAAAAAAAAGCACCCCTCAACAGCTCTTTTGAGAGCTAATCTTGTTCTTGTGATCATTTTTTTGTGTGTGGCCCACTTGCATTATATACAGCCCTGTCAGTCAGTCGCAGGCCTCTTGGTGGTAATTCCTACTGTGCCACTGCCAGGCCCAGCACATTCAGTGACTACCTGTGTGTGTGACAGGCAGCTGCACATTTGTAATCCTATCCCAATCACTGCACCTGTTCACTGTTCAGTGCACCTACCTACCTACATACCTATGTGAGCGCATGGCCGCACGCATTGTTAATACCACCAGTCATTGCACCTGTTCACGGTACATGTGTGTGTGACAGATGCACATTTGTAATACCCAGCAGCACTGCATATACCTACCTGTTGTTCAGTGCACCCACCTACCTACATGAGCACACGCAGGGTGATTATCACGTTGGTGCGTGACGAGATAACGTACAGATAAATACACAATAACAGTACAATGCGTAGTCTTAGGCCGGTCGGTACTTGTGCACAAGTTAGCGATATCAAGGTACAAAGTCGTTAAGCTAAATCCTAGTCAATTAGAGCAGGGTCATACACGAGTATCAGATGTCAGTCGTATTGTAAGGAGCAGGTAGTAACAGAGTCAGGGACAGGCCGAGTCGGTAACATAATTCAGATGGCTACGGTAAAGAAGGATTAAACAGAAGCGAGGTCAGAAATACAAGTAAAAGGTCGGTGCACAGAATAATATACAATTAGATGTTACTTAAATAATATCAGGATATTACAAATGAATTACAATAATAATAATCAAATACGAAAATAACAAACGACTGACTAACTGGAGTACATATATATTGTGCATCTACACAATATATAAATGTAGCTCAGAGTAGTTAGCTAGACCTAGAACCAGTAAACTGATTAGTATCAAGGCCAGTGTGTGAATGCAATCTCCCAGAACCACTCCCCTAATGATGTCACTCCAGTGACATCACCGCTGACCTCAACTAGATCCTCCTCCTAAGCCTATAAGGCTTATTGGCGGCCACGCGTGTGCGTTTGGTGGCATGCACGCTGGAACTCCCCGCCGGAGGGATGCCGGGGATGCTGGGCTCGACATAGGACGCCGGGGATGCCACCAGAGGACGCCGGGGCGGGAGACCAAGCGCATGAACAAGTCCTGCCGGACACGCCAGGACAGACGCCGTGGGACTCACCGTTATCAGGTAAGTTTGTTACAGTGATATTTAATACCACCAGTCATTGCATCTGTCCACGGTACGTGTGTGTGACAGGTGCACATTTGTAATACCCAGCAGCACTGCATATACCTACCTGTTGTTTAGTGCACCCACCTACCTACGTGAGTGCACGCAGTGTGATATACCACTCCGTGCATTCCTGTTAACTGCACCTGTGTGACAGCTGCACATTGTATTGTAATACCACTCACTGCATACCTGTTCACTGCACCTGTGTAACCGCACATTGATGTACCAGCAGTCACTGCAACCTGTTCACTGCACCTGTGTAACCTTACATTGTGTTAGTCAAGTCAGTGCATACCTTTCACTTCATCCTCTCCTCCCCCCAATATGGACAAAACAAGAGGCAGGCCACCTGGTAGGTCGCGCTGTCATGATTTTGTGCGGCTCTCGACCAAAGTACAGTGTACAGTGTTCCGCGGTGAAGGGGCTTGTGTATCACAATGAAGCAAAGACCACCGGCTATACGAGTGTCTCGGGGGGGGGGGGGGGTGTTGCTTCATTGTAGACAGACCAAATTCGATCAGCTGGACAGTCACTGTTGTTCTGTCATTGAGCTACCACAGCCCGGCGACCATATGGGCTTGAAAACCGACATGGCCTGCACTCTCGCCATGGTGCGCACCAGTCCAGCACGGCCGTCACTACACAAACAGCTGTTTGCGGTGCATTACACAGTGAGTTTGGTGTGTCAGTGTGAAGCAGTACTCTAATTACACTCGCTGATTGATGAATACACATGCAAGATGTTTTAAAGCACTTTAGGCCTCCAATTTAGTATGCAATGTGATTTCTGCCCTTAAAACGCTGCTTTGCGTCAAATCCAGATTTTCCCCCGGGACTTTTGGCGTGTATCCCACTCCGCCATGCCCCCCTCCAGGTGTTAGACCCCTTGAAACATCTATTCCATCACTTTTGTGGGCAGCATAAATGTTTCTAGTTTTCAAAGTTCACCTCCCCATTAAAGTCTATAGCAGTTCGTGAAAGTTTGTGCAAACTGAACTTTTGCGGAAGTTCGCGTTCGAGGTTCGCGAACCGAAAATCGGAGGTTCGAGCCATCTCTATTTGGCTGCAGTGGTGTCTGAGTAACGCCAGAAACAAGCATGCAGCTAATCTTGTCAGATCTGACAATGTCAGAAACACCTGATCTCAGCCCCGGCCTGCCCATGAGGCGCGGTGAGGCAGGTTCCTCAGGCGGCGAAATTGGGGGCGGGGGAGGCGGCGCCGAACTGGAGGGGGTAGCAACCAGAAAGGAGGGGGTAGCGGGCACAGCAGTGGGGGGGGGTCGGACCCCTCCTCCCTTACCTGGGTCCACCCACCCCTCCGTTCTCCCCCTCTGTGTCAGCAGCGGAAAGTGGAGGTAATTACTCACCTCACCTGGGGGAAACCTATGTGAGGGAGGAGGGGTCCGACCATGATTGCCTTGGTTCTGTGAATTGGATTCTTATGTAACTTATCTACATTTCACGACTGCAATTGAGGATAATTTGTACTTACGAAGAATAAAGATTGATGCTGTTCCTATAAAACCCCTAGGTTTTTTGACTTTTTTTGTTTATATTTGCTACTTAATATCCTGGGGTGGAACTGTACTAATACATTTTATCTCAAGTTATTGGTACTATACAAAGATTGCCGCTGAGAGGACTAACATTTATGTCTGGAAGGTGTCAATAAGCAAAAACTATGATTTGCTCACCTGACGTTATCACTAAAACTCTTTGCGGTTGTTTGCGGTGCGTTAAACGCGGTGTTTTGTCTGTCAGTGTGTACCGGGCCGAGCCCTTACACTACCTGATGGACAATGACCCCAAACATATGTCAAAAAGCACCCAGAAATGGATGGCAATAAAGCCCTGGAGAGTTCTGAAGTGGTAGGCAATGAGTCCAGATCTAAATCCCATTGAACACCTGTGGAGAGATCTTAAAATTACTATTTGGAATCTTATTGATCCAATAAGAGGGACCTGGATCAGTTTGCAAAGGAAGAGTGGTCTAAAATTCCGGGTGAGAGGTGTAGAAGCTTATTGAAGGTTATAGGAAGCGACTGATATCAGTTATTTTTTCCACACTGTGTGCAACCAAATATTAAGTTAAGGGTGCCAGTAATTTTGTCCAGCCCATTCATGGAGTTTTGTGTGACATCATGTCCATTTTGATTTTTTCGTTTTGTGTCAATACACACAAAGGGAATAAATGTGTATAGCAAAACATGTTACTGCAATACTTTTCTGTGAGAAATACTTGATATCCTGGAAAAAAAGTTATTGGGTGCCAACAATTAGATATGTAGGTGAACAGCTTGTGAACTGCTCGCCGTGTATAGTGAGTCCTATACTACTTCCGAGTCGCAATGTCCCGGAGTAGTACGCATGCCCGTGTCTGCACGTGTCCTTTAGTACGCATGCCCTGGCTCAGCGGTGTGCGTCATTGCAATCAGGGACACTCACCGCCGGGCCAGGGCATGCATCCTGACCTAAAGGATGTGTGCAGATACGGGCATGCTTACTACTCTGAGACATTGCGACCCGGAAGTAGTACAGGGCCAGACTGACCATAGAGATTCGCTGGCGAGCTGCTCGCTAGCATCTCTACCAATAATTTCGGCCATGACTGCATGACCCTGCGGCAGAGTATGTTTGCATAGCGCGCTCCCTCCCCCCCATCGCCCCACGCCCCTCTCCTTCCCGCACCCAGTGACGTACTCACTACTGAACAGTAAGTATTCACTTGGATTCCCTAGGTTTTCCACTGCTGCCAGCCTTTCAAAAAGAAGTTATGCATCACCCATTGGCTTACATTACTTCCACCAACGCTGTGTCCACGTGCTGTTGTCTCTGCGTCGGGCGAGCGGTGATCAGACACTTCCAGAACACTGCAACAGGCTGCAAAAAGTGTGCAAGGCTCCATAACCTTTGCGTTGCCTTTGTGGCAATGGAGAGCACCCCAGTGCAGGAATCCTGGATAAGTGTAAGAGGGGTCTGAATGAGCCTCCAATGTTCACAAAACAAACAACTAACTTGCTGTAATCCCAAACTCCCAGCTGCAGTCACCATGCAGCGTGCCGATGAGCAAGACTCCCTTCTGGTGCCAGTTGGATGCTTCTGGGTAATGCCGGTGTAGTGAAAAATTTTGCTACCCATCATATTTTGCAACTTGCCATAGAGGACAGTGTATGACTGTGTAGGCGTGGCTCCTCTCTGTTAACACGCCTGTAAATTTTTGCAACCACCGATCCCATTGAACTAGAACTGGGATTGTTCCCTCCAGGGGGGGTTATTAGTTGAGCTAGAAGGGGGATTGTTCCCTGGGGGAGAGGGGGGTTATTAGTTGAGCAAGAGGGGGGATTGTTCCCTCCAGGGGGGTTATTAGTTGAGCAAGAGGGGAGGGTTCTGTGTGAGAATAGGGTTTGGTTGGGTTGCATTTTCTGATACAGATAGGTTAAAGGCAATGGTTAGGTTGCACTTTCTGATAGCTATACCTATAAATAAATGCAACCGGTTGCAAAATCTGATAAAGTTGCAAAATATTTCACCACACCGGCTACGTGTGTATTCCAGGTTGGAGTGATGCAGAGCCCTGTGTTCGGTGTGTGACTGGAGGTTGAAAGGGAAGGACCTATGAATTTACTGCTCTCCTGAAAAATCCTGAAGAGATAGCCGCACCACTGGTGAACGAGAGGGGAGGAGTTGGTGGGACGCACATGCAGCCGGCGTTACCTCGAAGCATCCAGCCAGCGACAGACGGGAGTCTTGTTCTAGTTCATAGGAACTTAAGTCATTGACTTATTGCAGGGTGTTTGGATGTGTCCATTCTTGTGTTAATCACTGCTTGTTTGTGATACTTGCCTTATTTCAAACCAGGAACGTCTTTTTATTTTTTTCCCTACTTTGCATTCCAGAGCCCCATGACCAGCTCCAGCTCGGTGGCAGCTTTGCTGCACTGCTTCTGTACACGTTTTTCATAAGTATTGTGAAAAGGTTTATTCACTCAAGGAATAGCTCACTCAAGTAACAGCGAGATGGGATAGTTTAGGCAACCTTGTTAATGGTCTTGATTTTCCTGTATATATAAATCATTGGTTGTTAAGATAAAAAATGTCAATTAAATATATCATATAGGAGACACACACAGTGATAGTTGAGAAGTAAAATGAAGTTTATTGGATTTACAGAAAGTGTGCAATAATTGTTTAACCACTTGCCGACCGCGCACTCATAACGCGCGTCGGCAAAGTGGCAGCTGCAGGACCAGCGACGCAGTATTGCGTCACCGGCTGCAGGCTAATTAATCAGGAAGCAGCCGCTCGCGCGAGCGGCTGCTTCCTGTCAATTCACGGCGGGGGGCTCCGTGAATAGCCTGCGGGCAGCCGATCGCGGCTCGCAGGCTAAATGTAAACACAAGCGGAAATAATCCGCTTTGTTTACATTGTACGGCGCTGCTGCGCAGCAGCGCCGTAAGGCAGATCGGCGATCCCCGGCCTATCAGCGGCCGGGGATCGCCGCCATGTGACATGGGACAGCCTGTCACTGGCTGCACAGGACGGATAGCGTCCTGTGCAGCCCCGATCACCGGAGGGGTAGCAGGTAGGAGAGGGAGGGGGGAATTTCGCCACGGAGGGGGGCTTTGAGGTGCCCCCCCCCCCGCAACACCCACAGCATGCAGAAGCGATCAGACCTCCCCAGCACATCATCCCCCTAGGGGGGAAAAAAGGGGGGCGATCTGATCGCTCTGCATGCCAGCTGATCTGTGCTGGGGGCTGTAGAGCCCACCCAGCACAGATCTGAAAATACAGCGCTGGTCCTTAAGGGGGGGTAAAGGCTAGGTCCTCAAGTGGTTAAATAAAATTAAGCAGATGCATACATTTGGGCACTGTTGTCATTTTATTGATTCCAAAACCTTTAGAACTAATTATTGGAACTCAAATTGGCTTGGTAAGCTCAGTGACCCTTGACCTACATACACAGGTGAATCCAATTATGAAAAATAGTATTTAAGGGTGCCAATTGTAAGTTCCCCTCCTCTTTTAATTTTCTCTGAACATTTGGACAAGCCAGCTTCATTTTGGAATAAGGTGCTGTGGATTGATGAAGCATTCCAAGAAAAACACCTACTACCTACAGTAAAATATGGTGGTGGTTCCATCATGCTGTGGGGCTGCGTGGCTAGTGCAGGGACTGGGAATCTTGTCAAAGTTGAGGGACGCATGGATTCCACTCAGTATCAGCAGATTCTGGAGACCAATGTCCAGGAATCAGTGACAAAGCTGAAGCTGCACGGGTGCTGGATCTTTCAACAAGACAACGACTCTAAACCCTGCTCAAAATCCACTGAGGCATTCATGCAGAGGAACAAGTACAACGTTCTGGAATGGCCATCCCAGTCTCCAGACCTGAATACAATTGAAAATCTGTGGTGTGAGTTAAAGAGAGCTGTCCATGCTCAGAAGCCATCAAACCTGAATGAATTAGAGATGTTTTGTAAAAAGGAATGGTCCAAAATACCTTCAACCAGAATCCATTGGAACCTACAGGAAGCCTTTAGAGGCTGTCATTTCTGCAAAAGGAGGATCTACTAAATATTGATTTCATTTCTTTTTTGTGGAGCACAAATTTATACACTTGCGTAATTTTGTTTAAACAATTATTGCAAACTTTCTGTAAACCCAATAAACTTCTTTTTACTTCTCAAATATATGTGTGTGTGTCTCCTATATGATATATTTAACTGACATTTTTTATCATAACAACCAATGATTTATACAGGAAAATCATGACGATTAACAAGGTTGCCGTAACTTTCGCATCCCACTGTATCTTGGGTTCACCTTGTGGAATAGAGGCACACTAGGCGCGCCACAGCAAAAAATAGGCGTCTAATATGACAGTGTAACTCTAAGGCAGTAGGGCCGAGTTTCCTCCCAAAGCACAGTTAGGCAAAGTGACCCTGAAGGCAATTATGTGTTCCCCAAACACATAAGCAAGCAGTGTTTCCGCCATAATGTCATGGAATGGGAGATTCACATAATGGATGCGCAGACGATAAATCTGAAAAAACTGCATGATGCTATCATATCATTGTGAACCTAAATCTCTGGGGAACGCCATGAAGAATAAGGTAGTTCTGACTGAAGCAGAACAATATGGCGCCGGCAGATTTGGGCGCACCATAGACCGTAATGTGAATTACAGCTACAGCAGCGCTCAGAAGCTAATTTGGGTGCTGGAGAAAAGATGGAGCCCAAATTGCTCAAAAACAGTGTATTTTGTCCGCCAGCAATACCTGGCAGCTAAATTACTTCTTTACCCCACTACCCATGGCGGCCTGGAGGAGGAATAGTTATTAATGCCACTGGGACTTGTTCAGGACTACAGTAAGCCATTTATCGGCTTCATCCTGCGCCCAAATTTGTCAGCATCATTTTACATGTATCCGTTCTGAAGGCAAAAAGGGGACAAACTTAGTAGTAGCAAGAAATACTTAATAAAGTGGCCAACATAATATATCAATTTTACTGTTGTGTTTCTTTTTGATTCATTTATTAGCAGGCCCAGATTTACATCACAGGAGCTTATAGGCACAGATGTCCTGGCACCCTAGATTTCACTGTCCATGAACCTACAAATTCCCAGCCGAACCGCACTGCAAGCGTGCTGGCTGTCCCAACTGTCACCTCTCCCTTACTTCCCTTGGCTGTCATAGGTAACTACAGGTGACCCTTAGTATTAGGTAGCCAGAACTATCCTCATTATTAACCACCCTGGCGTTCTAATTAAATCGCCAGGGTGGCTGCGGGAGGGTTTTTTTTAAATAAAAAAAAAACTATTTCATGCAGCCAACTGAAAGTTGGCTGCATGAAAGCCCACTAGAGGGCGCTCCGGAGGCGATCTTCCGATCGCCTCCGGCGCCCAGAATAAACAAGGAAGGCCGCAATGAGCGGCCTTCCTTGTTTTGCTTATATCGTCGCCATAGCGACGAGCGGAGTGACGTCATCGACGTCAGCCGACGTCCTGACGTCAGCCGCCTCCGATCCAGCCCTTAGCGCTGGCCGGAACTTTTTGTTCCGGCTACGCTGGGCTCAGGCGGCTGGGGGGACCCTCTTTCGCCGCTGCTCGCGGCGGATCGCCGCAGAGCGGCGGCGATCAGGCAGCACACGCGGCTGGCAAAGTGCCGGCTGCGTGTGCTGCTTTTTATTTGATGAAAATCGGCCCAGCAGGGCCTGAGCGGCGACCTCCGGCGGTGTTGGACGAGCTGAGCTCGTCCAGACCGCTCAGGTGGTTAAATAGCTGGAAGTGCCCTTAAAGTGTACCAGAGCTGAATAAAAGAAAAAGATTTATACATACCTGGGGCTTCCTCCAGCCCCATCAGCTCGGAACGCTCCCACGCCGCCGCCCTCCGCTGTCTGCAGCTCCGGTATCGGGTCTTATCACTTCTGTCAGTCGGGGCCAGTCTGACGTAAGAGAAGTGTGCCTGTTTGCGTATCTCTCCAATGGCTGCTGTAGAGCGCGCACTTCTCCTGCGTAGATTGGCCCTGACTGGCTGAAGTGATGGGACCCTATACTGGAGCTGCAGACAGCGGAGGACAGCGGCGTGGGAGCGATCTGAGCTGATGGGGCTGGAGGAAGCCCCAGGTATGTATAATATATTTTTCTTTTATTCAGCTGTGGTTCTTTTTAAGTATTAGGTAGCTGGAGGTGCACCCAACTGACAGGAGATCTGGTCAGTGGAATGCAGAAACCTGGGTGCGTAACCTCTCATTTACACTCTGCTCGGGAATCTGCATAGTTAAGGCAGGAGGCGATCAAACCTATTGCTTGACCCACTGAGTAATGCTCCCATTTTTGCCTGAGGAAGCGGGGTCACGCCCGCGAAACGCGTTGCATTTGTGGAGTTGAATAAATTATTTGTCAGTTCTGTTTTATCGAGACTCAAGTGAGTTTTCTTTTTTTTGTAAGAGGGAGGTAAGTCCACCGTAACATCCCCCTCTGCTTTTCAGCGGTTTTTAAAACGTTTTACTCTACTCTGGCGCCTCTGCTGAAGACAGGAGGGAGGCACTTGCTGAGGGGAGTGAGCCACCTTTCCATCATCAGGCACTTGTAGGCTCGTGCTTAAAGTGCCTTATGGGAAATCGGGCCCTGTTTATTAGCATGCCATTTAGTAAACATGAGCCCCCAAAATGCCAAACGTTGCAACAATAACACCAAAGTAGGAAATGCAGCCACTATGACCATTAAGTAACAAAAGCAGCAAACATTACCTCCAACACATGTAATGCAGCAAACGTGAAATGTGGCAAATGTTAAGGGCCCAGTCCCACTTGCTACACGCAAAACGCTAGCGCTTTTGCTAGCGTTTTGCTATGGCTATTTTTTGAGTTGAACACGAAAAAAAATCGCCATTCACACTTGGCGTTTTAGTGATTGCTTTTAGCGCTTCTATAGCACTGAAACGCAATCGCCGGGAAATCGCCTGAAAAATGGTGCAGGCTACACGTTTGCATTTGGCGATTTGCATTAATTGCAGGCGATTAATGCAAATCGCCCAAGTGAGAACGGGTCCATAGGGTATTATTGCACTAGCGCTTTAAAAAGCGTTTTTCCGAAATCGCCGGCAAAACGCTCTAGTGTGAATGGGCCCTAACTCTCCACGTTATAAAATGCAGCAAACGTTAGCTCCCACACATGAAATGTAGGAAACGTGAAATGCAACACATGACATGCGCATATATTACCTCACATATATTACAGATGGACAAATTTCAACCTGGGACAGGTGACCCAAAATCCATGAAGTGTACCAGCTAAAGTGGGAAGTCTGGTGGTCGCCATACCAGAAGTAGACTAGCGCCAGTGATTTTTCGTCACAGGTACAGGCTATGCTGGTGCTTGTAAGTGCATCAGGTACAGGCTATACTAGCACTTGTAGTGCATCAGGTACAGACTATGCTTGCACTTGTAGTGCATCAGGTACAGACTATACTAGCACTTGCAGTGCATCAGGTACAGACTATGCTTGCACTTGTAGTGCATCAGGTACAGACTATACTAGCACTTGCAGTGCATCAGGTATAGGCTATACTAGCACTTGTAGCACCTCACACACAGACTATGCTGGCACTTGTAGTGCCTCACAAACAGGCTATGCTGAAACTTGTAGTGCATCACTTACAGGCTGTGCTAGTACTTGTAGTGTATTACACACAGGCTATTGTGCCACCAGCATAGCCTGTATGTGATGTGCTAAAAGTGCAAGTATAGACTGCATGTGATGCACTACAGATGCCAGCACTGTGTAGTGCCCCACCCCCCGCTGTCACTCATGCGGACTGATTCTCAGCAGGGAGTCGTGCCGGGCCCAGGGTCGCCTCTCCTGATGAGCCCAACTGATCCTCCGCCGTGCAGTTGGCTTCCTTTCCCCTCCGTTCATGTCCTCCTCCTTCCTGGAAATCCTCAGGCAACTCCGCCTCTGTGCCATGACACCGCCACTAGGCACCAGCAGCCCCACATCTACCGGCGCAGAGGCACCCAAGCAGCAGCTCCAGCCAATCCCATCAACCGCTGCCAGTTACATGCCTTCCTAAGAATTCCCATCCCTCCACATCACTGACAGGCAGGAACTGGGGTAATGGAGGGAGGAGATAATGTCTGTATCTGTCTGCTGCGCTAAATATGCCACCTCATTGCAAGAGGCAGCTGGATCAGGGTGATTTACAATCAATAATACTGACGGCATGCACAGACGAGATGCGGCGGTTTGCTATCACCCATTGATCTTTGGTGCCCTAGGCACGGGCCTTGGGGGTCTTCCCATAATCAAGCCCTGATTCAAACAAGTGTGCTCCCAGCCTACTGAAATACAGCTTGCAGTAGCTGATCTGACAAGCCTATCTGCCTACTGTAGCAGTATTCATGTCCATCTAAGCATTTATGCATTATCAAAATTCTAAACTAAACAATCCAACGCAGTATATACCATAAGAAACATAGAACTATGCTACTAAAAATAACCTAACTGCGCTCCTAATCTCTCCCTGTCACAACACAATGCTCTACCTGGCTCTGTCCTTACCTCCTGCACACAGAACTCAAAACAGAGTGACTAGCCCCTCCCTCCACCACTGAATATATCTGCCTGTGGTGGGATCTCTGGTCATTGATTGCTGGGCCTTGATGTGCAACCTCAGAGTAAATGATTCACTCTGTGTTCCTCAGTGAAATTTAATTCATCAGTCAAGAAGTGATCTCTTTGATCCGGAAAATAATAGTATTTATTCTTAAAAATGTGAACGCACATGCTGCACAAAGCGATTTTGCGTTTTCCTATACCTTCCATTGAGGCGGAATCGTCTCAAAATGGTTAATGCAGCGCTTATCTGAGCGGATCGGAAACAAACGGCTCAGATGTGAACTTTCTCATAGAGAATCATGGCACAAGCGCTTTCAGGGTGATTTTGAAAATCGCCAGCGCTTAAAAAATGACAAAAACGTCTCTAGTGTGAACAAGCCCACGATCGCGGAGGCAAGCACGATTTGCGGCCAAAATCTCACGATTCATCATGATTTCAGCTTGTGATTCCCGTACAGTCGCCCCTGAAACGCTGCATGCAGCACATTTGCGATTAATCAAAATCGCAACCGCTGCAGTGTGAATGTATCCATAGGGATACATTAGTAGCAGCGCCTTGCTGATCACCGGTGTTCAGCAAAGCACTGAAGGATTGCCAAGTGTGAACCAGCCCTGATACTTTATGCCTCTAAATACCATGTGTAATATGTCCACTGCTTAGGTGTAGCACTTTAGCGCAGTGAATATACCTCAGAAAAAGTGATGTTGCATCAACTGGTATTATTATGGTGGCCACTGGGAGGCAGCAAATACTTATTTATTTGATAGTTGCCATTCAGGACCAGAGCAATTTTCACCGGCCATTCATTGCACAGACAAAAATCTAATCCCTGGAGCACACCTGAACTGAGAGGGATATATATGGAGGCTGACATATTTATTTCCTTTTAAACAATACAGATTACCTGGCTGTCGAGCTGAGCCTCTACCTGCAATACTTTTAACCATAGACATTGAACAAGCATGCCAATCAGAATTTTGTGACTGAATTCTGACTGGATTAGTACAGACTAACCAGCAAGCTCATGGTGAACCACAACTCATTGGAGTGTGTGAGGGGCTACAAGGGTCTTAAAAGCCCCTCATTAAAATACTCAGGAAAACAAAAGTTTGCTTTCTTAAAACAGAAAGAATTTGTAATAATTCAGGTTGGAGTGAGCTTGAGATGTCTCCCAGTGCAACACTCCTGAATATATGCAAATTAACCATTGTTGCCCTTAGAAGCTAAACACACCTCCAGAACCGCTGGAATGCAATGATGTGTCATCTTCTTAATTTGCACAGAGCCAGAATAATCCAACATGCATACAGACTGTTTCGGATTGTTTGATCCTCATTAGTGCATGGCATGGATTAATTTGGCTCTATGGAGTAGGGCTTGTAACACCGAGAGGTACAGACTAACCAGCAAGCTCATGGTGACCCAGAACTCATTGGAGTGTGTAAGGGACTACAATGGTCCTAAAAGCCCCCTACTAAAATACTAAGGAAAACAAAAGTTTGCTTTCTTAAAACAGAAAGAATTTGTGATAATTCAGGCACTGATGAGGATCAAACAATCCAAAACAATCTGTATGCATGTTGGATTATTATGGCTCTGTAGAAATTAACAAGCTGACACATCATTGCATTCCAGCAGTTCTGGAGGTGTGTTTAGCTTCTAAGGGCAACAATGGTTAATTTGCATATATTCAGCAGTGATGCACTGGGAGACATCTCAAGCTCACTCCAACCTGAATTATTACAAATTCTTTCTGTTTAGAAGTGAATGGGAACCGCATTTAAAAAAATGAGACAGATACTTACCCAAGGAGAGAGAAGGCTCTGGGTCCTATAGAGCCTTCCTGCTCCTCTCCTGGTCCCTTCGTTCCAGTGCTGGCTCACCCGGTAGCAGTATTTGACTAATTTAGTCAAATACTGCTTTACCCGGGCCGAAGGAGGCTTCAGAAGTCTTCAGGGAGCCCGAGTGCTCCTGAAGAAGGGCGCCCTGTACTGCACCTGTGCAAAGACGCTCTCTTGCACGCTCACGCCTGTGCAGTATGGAGCCGCACGTCTTCGGGAGGACACGGCACCCGAAGACTTCCAAATACCCTTTCGGTGGGGGATTGAAACGGGGGGGAGCCAGCACAGGATAGAGAGCACTGAGAGAGGAGACGGAAGGCTCTATACGACCCAGAGCCTTCCCTCTCCTTAGGTAAGTATTTGCTTTATTTTTTTTAAATGCGGTTCCCATTCACTTTTTAGAAAGCAAAGTTTTGTTTTCCTCAGTATTTTAGTAAGGGGGCTTTTAGGACCATTGTAGCCCCTCACACACTCCAATGAGTTGTGGTTCACCATGAGCTTTCTGGTTAGTCTGTACCTCAGAAAAAGTAAAGTTGCATCAACTGGTATTACTATGGTGGCCACTGGGAGGCAGCAAATACTTATTTATTTGATAGTTGCTATTCAGGACCAGAGCAATTTTTATCGCCCATTCATTTCTCATTAACGTGCACAGACAAAAGTCTAACCCCTGGAGCACACCTGAACTGAGAGGGATATGGAGGCCGACATATTTATTTCCTTTTAAACAATACAGATTACCTGGCTGTCCAGCTGAGCCTCTACCTGTAATACTTTTAGCCATAGTCGTTGAACAAGCAATATGCCGATCAGAATTTTGTGACTGAATTCTGACTAGAATCCCTACACTATTACAGATCTATATTTAATCACTACTGAGATGATCCACAAAATAAAAAATGCAGTGAAGGGAATCTGTGTCCAGTGCAAATATCCAATACAATGCAGTCATAATGCAGAAAATGTAACTTTTCATTAAGATTTGTTCAGGCGCATCACATCAATCGATTAAAACTAGAGATGGCTCGAACCTCAGATTTTGGGTTCGTGAAACGCGTATGCGAACTTCCACAAAAGTTCACGAACCGGCAAACTCGGCGAACCACAATAGACTTCAATGGAGATGCGAACTTGATAAACTACAAACACTGTTTCTGGCCACAAAAGTGATGGAAAAGATGTTTCAAGGGGTCTAACACCTGGAGGGGGGCATGGCGGAGTGGGATACACGCCAAAAGTCCCAGGGAAAATTACGGATTTGACGCACAGCAGGGTTATAATCCCTAAAGGGCAGAAATCACATTGCATTCCTAAATTGGAGGCATAAAGTGCTTTAAAGGGGAACTGAAGTGAGAGGTATACGGAGGCTGCCATATTTATTTCCTTTTAAACAATACCAGTTGCCTGACAGCCCTGCTGGTGTATTGCAATGCAATAGTGTCTGAATAACACCAGAAACAAGCATGCAGCTAGTCTTGTCAGGTCTGACAATGTCAGAAACACCTGATCTGCTGCATGCTTGTTCAAGGGCTATGGCTAAAAGCATTAGAGGCAGAGGTTCAGCAGGAGAGCCATGCAACTGTTATTGCTTAGATGGAAATAAATATGGCAGCTTCCATTTCCTTCTCGCTTCAGTTGTCCTTTAAAACATCTTGCGTGTGTATACATGGATCAGGTAGGGTAATTAGTGTACTGCTTCACACTGACAGACCAAACTCACTGTTTAACGCACCGCCGCAAACAGCCGCAAAGGGTTGTCAGTTTAAACTCCCAGCCCAGGACATAAACTGTCAGTCCTCTCGGTGGCAAATGGCAATGTTTGTGTAGTGATGGCCATGCTCGTGCGCACGTTGGATAGAGAGCAGGCCATGATGATGAAAATTGAAAAATACGTTTTTTTCCTGATATATGTTACTTTGATAACTGTGGTAATTCCAGAGCGAATACCTGCCAACGAGAGCTGACTAGATAACCTTGGGCCGATCGCACGTCCCCGAGACAGCGACAACACATTCGGATGTCTGACTGCCTTATCAACTTTCAATGGTTCTTTCTCTACCATTGTTAAAGCTTACATCTATTTTTTTAAATTACTTTTTCTGCTGTCTGGGCAGTTACTTCAACAGGAATCTGTTATGGAGGGCAAGTCCCGACTCAAGGAGGTAGTGACAAAAAATAACATTTACAGGAGGACTCTTTTGAGGCTTTTCTGTATAATGATGCGATGAATAAACTTGAAATCCTTTAACGAGAATCTGTTATGGAGGGCAAGTCTGCCATTCATTCAACTGTGTGTGATAAACTTTCCATGGTACTTTCTCAGTACCATGGTGACCACGGGTAACGGCCGGGGAATCAGGGTTCGATTCCGGTCCAGAGAGGGAGCCACAGATGCAGTGAAAGGTATGCAGTGACTGGTATAAAACAATGTGCAGTCACAGATGTAGTGAAAGGTATGCACTGACTGGTATAAAACAGTGTGCAGTCACGCAGATCCAGTGAAAGGTATGCACTGACTGGTATAAAACAGTGTGCAGTCACACCGATACAGTGACTGGTATAATACAGTGTGCAGTCACACAGATGCAGTGAAAGGTATGCAGTGATTGGTATAATACAGTGTGCAGTCACACAGATGCAGTGAAAGGTATGCAGTGACTGGTATAATACAGTGTGCAGTCAAACAGATGCAGTGAAAGGTATGCACTGACTGGTATATAAAACAGTGTGCTGTCACAGATGTAGTGAAAGGTATGCACTGACTGGTATCATACAGTGTGCTGGGCCTGGCACAGTATAGCAAGGGCCAGCTGCAACAGACCGGGCTGTATAGTGTCAGTGGCACACACCAAAAAGAAAAATCATCACAAGAACATTACCTCTCAAAAGAGCTTTTTTTGGGGTGCTTTTCAGCAACAAATATCAGCAAGGAGCAAGCTAACAACACCTAACTAACGCTTTCCCTATCTCTGCAGCAATGTCTCTCCCTTCTCTCACTAAGCAGGCAGCGGAGTGAGAACATGGCCGACGCAGCAGCATTTTTATGGGGGAGGGGGGGTCCAGGAGGGAGTGCAGCCTGATTGGCTGCCATGTGCCTGCTGACTGTGATGTAGAGGGTAAACGTTTAGACCAATGATGTGGGATAAGGAGCGGGTTGAACTCGCTATGTGTTCACGGTTCGCCGCGAACGCGAACCGTTTGGATTCGTACGAACAAGTTCGCTGGCCAACCATTCGGGCCATCTGTAATTAAAACATACCTTTATTTTCCTAGCGACATTGTGCTGGCAATGTGATTGTTTAAAGGCATATTCACAGTAGGGTGTTGCGTTTTAATGTGACGAGCGTCTGTGTTTAGAGGTAATGTACTGCAAGCAGTGAGTTACTGTAATGCAACATTTTTCAACGAGATGTTAACGTCGCACTTTGAACGTCCCATAGGATTATCATTGCAGTGCGGTAAGCTGTGTTATAAGACTATAACGCAGCTCTGCAACGTACCACTGTGAATGCGACCTCCAGCTGATCTGTAAGCAGCAATGTAACTAGCAGGGAGCAGCCCCAGCGATCACAGCGGGCCCAGAGCTGTGAGGGGCCCCAACTACTAACCTTCCCTTCCTCCGATACAGGGGACTATACTTCAGATCAGGAGTTTTTTGTGGCCACACTTGTTATGGGTGTAAAGACCAAGATGGCCACACTTGTTTTATGACCCTTGTGAGATGGGCCCCAAGGCCGCGAAGAGCACCAAGGGGAGGCAAGGGAAGGGGTGGGAACCTTGGGGGGGTGGGGCATCAACGTTTCACTTAGGGGCCCCACGAATTGTAGTTATGCCACTGGATGTATGTGCCGGTTTCGCTCAGTAAATGTTCACTGAGTTATGTTTTTGCTTTTTGTGTGACATTCATGTTTTATTGGTTTTGTTCCATGAACACAGTGATTTTATGAGCAACTGATGCGTGGTTAAAGAGACCCTAAGCAGTGGATTCAAATGAAATTGGTACTTACCTGGGGCTTCCTCCAGCCCACCGTAGGCCTCGAGGTCCCCCAGCGTCCTCCTGGCTCCTCTCCGGGTCCCACTGGCAACTCCTTTACCGGTGACTTTCGTGCGGAGAGTCGGCCCAACACTTCCTGGACCACGTCACGTCATCACGGTGGCCGGAGTGGCAGTTAGAAGACCGCACATGCGCAGGTCTGTCACGCCGTGATGACATGTAGCAGCCGCCAGCCGGCTTGATGACGCAGAGCTTAGTTGCAAGGAGACAGTGGTGAACAGTAGGCAGCGGTGCTCCTAAAATGCTGCCTGGGCTATTTATGATATCATGTAATTTGTGGACTGTTCATGAATTTTAACATGAAAATTTGCGAACCAAACGTTCACGGCAAACCCCATTTACGTAGTGGCACAGGAACTTCTAAAACCTTCAGGGCATCTCTGCACACACAATTTCTTTAAAAAAAATGTGTATGTCTCCAAAAACCTGGACAGTGGCACGGCAGAGGGGAATCAATTGGAAAATATTCTCCAAAAATGATGTATTTTACGCAAATGCTTTTTTTAATGTTTTTAAAGAGAGTCTAAAGCCTAAAAAAATACCTCTTTTTACTGGGCAGTCCTCTTCAGCAATAAGACCATAGCTGAAACACTGCATTCCCGTGGCAGAACGATAAATTAATATCCCCGAAATCCCCGGGGGAAAATTCGGGGCTGCTTCCGGGTAGAGGCAGAGCTTTGTGCAGTAGCTCTGCCTCTGCCCCAGTCAATCTCCGCCGATCTCCTCCTCTCAGTCTTCTTTCACTGGGAGAAGGCGGAGATCGGCAGAGATTGACACGAGCAGAGGCAGAGCTACAGCGCAAAACTCTGCCTCCCCCGGGCAGCAGAATCCACGACTTGGAAAGTTGAGGAATTTTGCCCCGGGATTTCGAGGGTATTAATTGATTGTTCTGCCACAGGAATGCAGCGTTTCAGCTATGGTCTTATTGCTGAAGAGGACTGCCCAGTAAAAAGAGGTACGGTATTTTTTTAGGCTTCAAACTCTCCTTAACCACTTGAGGACTGCAGGGCTAAACCCCCCTAGTGACCAGGCCATTTTTAGCTAAATTGGCCACTGCAGCTTTAAGGCCAAGCTGCAGGGCCGCACAACTCAGCACACAAGTGACCCCCCCCCCCTTTTCTCCCCACCAACAGAGCTCTCTGTTGGTGGGGTCTGATCGCTCCCCCCATGTTTATTTTTTTTTAAATAAATATTATTGTTATGAGATTTTAGGGAAAAAAAACCTGTTTCTTTAAATTTATTCCCTCCCTCCCTCCCCACAGCCGGCCAATTATAGCGATCGGCTGTCATAGGCTTCTGCCTATGAGAGCCGATCGCTCTCTTGTCCCCCATGGGGACAGCCGTGTCACACGGCTGTCCCCAGTGCAGCGCTGCTGCTCATCGCAGCGCTGCACAGTGTAAATAGACGGCGTAATCGCCGTCTAACAGTCTCCCGAGCGGCAATAGCCGCTCGGAGACTGAAGGCGGGGCGGAGCTCCGCCCTCCGAGCATGAGATGAGCGCGCACCATGCGCGCGATCTCATGCTAAACAGAGCCCCAGGACTTTACGCCAATTGGCATTAGGCGGTCCTGGGGCTGCCGCCGCGGCCACGCCTACTGGCGTGACGCGGGCGGCAGGAGGTTAAAGTGAACCGAGCACCTTTTTAACACTCAGGACATTTCTAGAGCACATGAAAAATGCATGCCAACAATCTGTTTCATTATTAAAATAAACTTGTATTTTACCTTGTATTTTACAATCAAAGGAGTTTTAATAGGCTGTTTCAGCAGCCTGACCGTCCGCAGAAATCTCAGGACACTAATTGTTTTATTGAGCTAATTACCCAGAAGAACACCATCTCTTTTCAACAACAAAGGGGGTGGGTAATACATTGTCTGTTTCAAACAGTCCTAATTACCCACCCCCTTTGTTGTTGAAAAGAGATGGTTTTCTTCTGGGTAATTAGCTCAATAAAACAATTAGTGTCCTGAGATTTCTGCGGACGGTCAGGCTGCTGAAACAGCCTATTAAAACTCCTTTGATTGTAAAATATAAGGTAAAATACAAGTTTATTTTAATAATGAAACAGATTGTTGGCATGCATTTTTCATGTGCTATAGAAATGTCCTGAGCGCTAAAAAGGTGCTCGGTTCACTTTAAAAAAGAGGTCAATGGCCACCGACTTTAGTGTTAAATAGCAAAGCCCCTGGGTATGTTAAGGAAAACAGTGGGAATAAGGGGACATTTATTTCAAAAAGACTTTGAGTTTGACTGTGACCTATTTAGTAAGGAGTCCTTGGGCAAAACTCTCTGATGGTCTTCTCTGTGTATTTAGTGGCTGCAGGTTGCTTAAGTCTATGGAGTTTCATGGGAGATGACTTTCCATCATCAGGCACCTGTAGGCACGCGCCTACAGTGCCACTGCCTTATGGAAAATCCGACCCTGCCTCAGGTGTATGATGCAGTTAGGCTGCCAGCTATTGCTGGCGGCTGAATTGCACTGTTTTTTTTCTTAATTTGGGCTCTGTCTTTTGCCAGCGCCCAAATTACCCCCCAAGTGCCACTATAGCCGTAATTCTCATTACAGTATATGGCAGCGCCCTAATGTCCGGCGCCCTTTTTTCTTGTCTCAGCCCAGGGGCGCCCCGGATCTTGGCAAGGCCCCTGGCCAATACTGTGGGTAGGAGAGGGTCCCTAGTATGTTTCTTTGGTTCAGGGGCCCCAGTGTGGTCACACAACCTCTGCCCCACTTACTGCTATGCCGCTGGTTGTATAACACCGATACAGCATCTGCTGGATTTTAAAGATGGGGAACAAGACCCTCACCTACATAAAGGTCATTGCGTAAAGAAAATGAAAGCATGTAATAATGACCTCGCCTGGGACTATCTGCTGAACTTATGAGTAAACATCACTTCTAAAGCCTTTATAGTGTAACAGAACAGTCAGTTGTTCGCACTTCCTACCTCTCCCTGGAGACATCTTTTGGGAGCGCTGCTATAAACAGGATATGTATGTGATAAGTACATCGGAAAGTTCCATCCTATATCTCTCTTCATCAGGGAGCAGACTTCCTTCTGCAGCTCTTGGCATGAAGAATTACAAACTCTTTCATGGATTTTATTAGTAAATTATCTGCAAATGTAAAAACCAATGATTCCTAGACATGATGTGATTTCCTGCAGGAGTAGGCTTTGTTTTTTTCCTTACTGAATAAAAACGTTTTAATGACACAAAATGAAAAATTAAGACAAGACAAGAAACAATACATCTGCAATACTAGTTACAACGCAATATGGATCCTTGGGCACTACTGGCGCTTCCATAGGGGCAACTTGGGCAATTGCCCCAGGACCCCCTAGCAGTCCAGCTCCCTCCCCCCAGGTCTCCACCCAACTATATAGTTGCATAACTCCTAACTGTCCCTTTTTTGGAGAGACACTAGGCCAGATTTATACATTTTGCGCCCCCTAGGCCAAGTATGTTGAGACTCAACTTTCTTGTGCCGCAGCCCCCTCCCACTCCATGTAGTGCAGCGCTCCTCCCACTCCATATACAGCAGCGCTCCTCCCATTCCACGTGCAGCAGCGCTTCTCCCATTCCACGTGCAGCAGCGCTTCTCCCATTCCACGTGCAGCAGCGCTCTTCCCATTCCACGTGCAGCAGCGCTCTTCCCATTCCACGTGCAGCAGCGCTCTTCCCATTCCACGTGCAGCAGCGCTTCTCCCATTCCACGTGCAGCAGCGCTCTCCCCATTCCACGTGCAGCAGCGCTTCTCCCATTCCACGTGCAGCAGCGCTCCTCCCATTCCACGTGCAGTAGCGCTCCCCCCACTCCATGTACAGCAGCATTCCTCCCATTCCACGTGCAGCAGCTCTCCTCCCATTCCACGTGCAGCAGCGCTCCTCCCATTCCACGTGCAGCAGCGCTCCTCCCACTCCAAGTACAGCAGCACTCCTCCCATTCCACGTGCAGCAGCTCTCCTCCCATTCCACGTGCAGCAGCGCTCCTCCCATTCCACGTGCAGCAGCGCTCCTCCCACTCCATGTACTGCAGCGCTCCTCCCACTCCATGTACAGCAGCGCTCCTCCCATTCCACGTGCAGCAGCGCTCTTCCCATTCCACGTGCAGCAGCGCTTCTCCCATTCCACGTGCAGCAGCGCTCTTCCCATTCCACGTGCAGCAGCGCTTCTCCCATTCCACGTGCAGCAGCACTCCTCCCATTCCACGTGCAGCAGCGCTCCTCCCATTCCATGTGCAGCAGCGCTCCTCCCACTCCAAGTACAGCAGCACTCCTCCCATTCCACGTGCAGCAGCTCTCCTCCCATTCCACGTGCAGCAGCGCTCCTCCCATTCCACGTGCAGCAGCGCTCCTCCCACTCCATGTACTGCAGCGCTCCTTCCACTCCATGTACAGCAGCGCTCCTCCCATTCCACGTGCAGCAGCGCTCTTCCCATTCCACGTGCAGCAGCGCTTCTCCCATTCCACGTGCAGCAGCGCTCTTCCCATTCCACGTGCAGCAGCGCTTCTCCCATTCCACGTGCAGCATGGCTCCTCCCACTCCATGTACAGCAGCACTCCTCCCATTCCACGTGCAGCAGCGCTCCTCCCATTCCACGTGCAGCAGCGCTCCTCCCACTCCATGTACAGCAGCACTCCTCCCATTCCACGAGCAGCAGCGCTCCTCCCATTCCACGTGCAGCGGCGCTCCTCCCAGTGGAAATTTTTTTACAAAAATGATGTGGAGTCCCCCCTTCCCGAGCCTCTGTAGCCCCTTGTCCCCCATGCAGGCTGCTGCACGTGGAATGGGAAAAGCGCTGCTTCATGTGGAATGGGAGGAGCGCTGCTGCACACAAGTCGGCAGGAATTGTTTCACTAAGAACTGTCATTTACCGCATTTAAATGTATACTTTTTCCTTTGAGATTTTTACATCGATTTTCTCAAAAACTATAAGGTCTTTTTGAAAAAAAATGTTCCTCACATATCTGGCAAATTTGGTGTTCCTACCATGTAAGGGGGCTTTGCTATTAACTGCTAAAGTCGGCGGGAGATGATCACAAATTAATTTTTACTGTGATCCCCGTGATCATGACCGTGATTGAATTCCGAATATTTGTAATCACGGAATTTTTCCGTCATTTTCCGTGACCAATTTCCGTGATCCAGAATTGATCATGGCGTCCAATACTGAAGCCGAATAGTGAAAAAATGCTCGTGAATCCCGGCTATTCCGTGATCCCGGAAAATATATATGCCCATCACTGCCGCCTTGCATCACTAGGTCCCTGGTTCAAATCTGTCCTGAACGCTATCCGCATATAGTCAGTATGTTCCCCCATGTTTGTATTGGTTTCCTCCAACAAGCCCAAAAATACACATAAGTTAACTGGCTTTCTAACAATTTGTCCTTAGATTATGATGGATATAACTATGCTAAGCAGTAGTGTGTTATCTCATTTGAGTGACAATCAATCACAACACAATAAACCCTGTGAAAGATGTCTGTTATATACTGTAAATATGAAATACATTTATTTTAAAATGGACTGTATAAGCTGGCTTATTGAAAAGCACTGGCCAGTTCAACAGGCTCATTATGCTTTGCTGTCTGTTATAGTAAATGGTCTGCCAGAGGGTAATGTGAAATTTTGGCGCCGGAGAGCTGCGGAAGTTTGAGTGCTGCCATAGGGACCAATGGATATATTGTTGAAAGAAAAAGGAGCCTGATAAGTAGCGGGCACTGGGGCTACCCACTATCCAAACTGCAGATACAAATGGCATGCGCTTGTGCCCGCTATTTGTAGCCACAGTTTCCATAGCCGGTGGCCCCAGCGGCCGTTATTTATTGTTGGCCTCCCGCGCCCAAGTTTTCTCCTACCACAATATTTCCATGGGTGCCTATTACAGGCAGATCCTGATATTTATTATATTTTCTTTTTTTGCAGTGTGTTTGGGGCCACGGGGCAGTTTAAGGTGAGCTGCCAAGAAGGGGGTTTGTGTGTGTGTGTGTGTGTGTGTGGGGGGGGGGGGGGGGGGGTTCAGATTAGACGTCAGGAAGGGGGTTTCACCGTTTGCACTGGAGTGGGATGGTTAAGGTTAGCCATCAGGAAGGGGGTTAGTGCTGGGTGGGCAGTTAATGTTAGAAGTCAGGAAGGGGGTTTGTGTCGGGGGGAGGGGGGTAAGATTAAGCATCAGGAGGGTGGTTTGCAACGGAGTGGGTCGGTTAAGTTTAGGCGTTAAGTTTAGCTGTAGTAAAATATCATTAACATTTACAGATACTTTAATATCAAAAATTACCACCATAAATAGTAGAATATCAGTAAATTAACCAATATTCTACAACTGGATATTTCCTGATGCCCAAATCTCCCTGGTATACTTTTTTCATATGTGAATGCCAGAGACAGTGTCAAACTGGGAGGTGGAACCGCTCTGGTGTGCACCAGCCCTGAGTCTCAAAGCCTGAAAATGTCAGGGCCGGGCCGAGGCAGAGGCTGGAGAGGCTCCAGCCTCAGGGCGCAGTGTAGGAGGGGGTGCACAATTCATTCAGCTGTCATTCCCAATAGTGTTTGAAGCAGAAAGAAATAAGAAAAGGGGATACATGACAGTGACTGCAAGCCATGTAACTAGAGATTAAGGTGCCTGAAAGGTTGGGGGCCCTGGGGCACCTATTAGTCTAATAGCAATCTGTGTGTGATGGCTGGGGTGGGAGGGATTGGGGGGGGGCGCACTTTGGTGTCTCAGCCTTGGGTGTGTGATCAAGATAAATAAAACTTATTAAATACTGATCAGACTGATGTTGTCCACCAGGGGTCAGGATTTCACATAGTGCTTCAGCAGTCCAGAAGAACATGTATCTGAGAGGTGTGTAGAGATATTTATGGGGCAATGATAAACTGCCAGATATTCAGGAAATTCTGTGCACATATTCTGTGAAGGTGTGATGAAAAGAATGACGTTCCGTGTCCTCACTAGACAATGCCCGGTATGCTAAGCACTCTTTCTGCTGGTCATTAGTGTCATCTCCAAGCCTTGTTGTCACTAAGGGCTGTTTCACACTGGAAATCGCGATCACCCGCTGTGAAGTGTTCGCAATTTCCTCTACTTACAGCGTGTGCTTCGTAGGGAGTCTGAAGCGAGAATGAAAATAAAAAACGAATACTCACCTAAGGAGAGGGAAGGCTTTGGGTTATATAGAGCTTTCACGTTCTCCTCCCGGTCTCCACGTTCCCCCGCAGGCTCTCCCGTTAGCAGTATATGACCTGTCTGCTCTCTTATGGATTGGAGATACTTTGGAAGTCTTCAGAAGCATTCAGACTACCGGAGACAGACCACTGCGCATGCGTAAGCGCTCTCTTGCGCACTCGTGCTTGCGCAGTACAGAGCCGCTGGTTTTCAGGAGCCCAAGTGCTTCCGAAGACTGCTGAAGTCTCCCACTGCAGGAGATTCAAACGGTCTAGCCCGTGGGGGAACGTGGACACTGTGAGGAGAATGGGAAGGCTCTATAGGACCCAAAGAATTCCCTCTCCTTAGGTGAGTATCTGTTTTTTATTTTAATTATCACTTCAGAATAACTTTAAGATGCAATTGTGATGCAATTAGTGTGTGTTTGGACAGATTATACAGGCCGATTGCAATTTTGATTTCCAACAGAGGTGGGGCAAAAATTTAACATTACATTTGTTATGTGCTTTTCCTGCCCCCTCATAATTATTACAGGAGCGCAATCGCTTAAGTGCTGTATGCAGATCGACTGCAATCAGGAATTACAATTGCAATGCAATCATGTGAATGCCCCCGTGTGATTTCCATATACAACGGATATCCTTGTGTTTTGAGATCCGCAAGCGATTGGAAACAGATCTCAAAATGAAAAAAACCTGTTGTAATGTAAAAGAGCGTTTGATCCCTGCTACTTCTCACGTAAACCAAAGAAGGCAAATGACTGATTGTGTAGGGTGTGGTTGCATTTCCTACACTTTTACATATGGAGATGTGACACTTAAATTATAACTTTCCTAACAAAATAATACGTGTTGCAAAATATGATTTAAACCTGTACAATTAGAATAAAACTTCAGGCGCCAGTTTTTAAAGCACAGGTCTGGGTTAAAATGTTTACTTAGTCCTGCCGAGTAGCAGAGCTTGTCTGTCTCTGTGTACAGGCTTCCCGATTAGCTGATGGTAAATAAATCATCGGATCACCATGGGCAGCTGTTTCCTGCAGGACAGACTTCCAGAGCTTCAGCCTTTGATCTCAGACAGGAGTCTATGCCCTGCCTTTTTTCAGTCTAGCAGCATGAGGTTGCTGCATGAGCAGCAGCTGTTTCACCCACAAAATCTGTTGTCTTGGTAACAAGAGGTCACATGACCACCATTGCGGAATTCTAACCTGGCGCAACAAGGCAACATTTGAGCATTCTGCCTACTAACAAAGCTCCATGGTGTATGCTTTCAAGTATTGATTTTGGTTTCTTTAAATCTGTAACGAAAAAAACTCCCCTAGGGGGTACTCACCTCGGGTGGGAGAAGCCTCCGGATCCTATTGAGGCTTCCCACCGTCCTCCTCGGTCCCACGGTGGCAGCGAAAATCCTCCTGGAGCGGCGGCGACGTAAATATTTTCCTTTTGGCTCCAGCACAGGCGCAGTATCCGCTCCTTCCCACGGAGATAGGCGGAAATAGTCGATCTCCGTCGGGCCGCTCTACTGCGCAGGCGCAAGTCTCCTGCGCCTGCGCAGTAGAGCGGACCCGATGGAGATCGGCTATTTCCGCCTATCTCCATCAGAAAAGCCGCAACAACGCCCCCGCTGGAGCCTGGAAAGGTAAATATTGAACAAGCTGTCTGTCGGGCCGCTGTTCGGAGGGCTGCAGCGAGACCCCCGTGGGACAGAGGAGGACGGTGGAAGCCTCATTAGGATCCGAGGTTCTAAGAATCTTGGGTACAAAAACTCATACTTACCTACGAAGAGGTAAGTCTCTAGATCAGTGATGGCTAACCTTGACACTCCAGCTGTGGTGGAACTACAAGTCCCATGAGGCATTGCAATACTCGGACAGCTGTAAGCATAACTTGGGGAGGCAGAGGCATGATGGGATTTGTAGTTTTGTCACAGCTGGAGTGCCAAGGTTAGCCATCACTGCTGTAGATCATATAGAAAAAGCATGTGGTTTTGGCGTACGGCGCTCAGTGGCAAGCGCCGAAATTATATTAAATTATACCAATATTCTACTAGCTGAAATGTCCTTGCGCCCCTTATTCATGCATGTCTTAATTGACCTAGTTAAATAGGCAACTATAATGCTATTTGTAATGTTAACTTGTAGTTGGATTCTCATCGTCTTTGAATCAGTTGCAGACCTGGCTCCGTTCCACAGCACAACGTATGAAGAGGTCCAACACTCCCTGCTAATAATAGAGTACATTGTAGGATGACATTTCATCTGGCATATTAACATGCAGATGGGAAAGTGCCTGGAAATATACTGATTCCCACTGTTACTGTCACACAATACAACAAATAACATAAGAGGACATAAAAATACAGCATCCAACAAACCTCACTGTATATAAAGCCTAAATTATTGCTATTAATTATTCACATTAAGTCATTAGGGGGTAACTTACGATACTCTCCCTGGGGAACATAAAATACTTACTATCATGCTATGTAAAGAACAGGTCTCATATTGGTTGGCCTACATGCATCAAGAGATTTCTCTTACAAAATGGGTGTACGAGAACCAAAAAAACACCACAACCCCCCCCCCCCCCCCCAAAAAAAAAAACACCACAACAATGGTGCAATCGGCTGGACTTTCATGGTATTTCCATAAATTAGTTCTTAGTCACCACTTTGGTCTGCTTCTTGATGTTGGTCATATGTTTGTATGCTTGATTGCCTACTATTATTTGGGGCTGTGGACTCTCCTCAACACTGGTATATGTTTATAGGTGCCCACGATGAATCGCAAAGAATTTCCCTTTTGAAGTAAAGTGAGAAGAATATGGTAGCTGCTGTCTTTGTTGCCTTTTCATATAATGCCACTGACATGCAGCCAATCAGACTCTTGCTCCATTTTATATTTCCTCTCCGTTTATTTTACCTTTGAAAGATATCAGCCATGAGCCACTGCTTAGTGACACAAAGTGAGAAGCAGGAGGTATAACCAGGGCCAGATTTGTACTTTTTACCGCCCAAGGCCCACTATCACCAGCTGCCCCAGGACCTACTGTAAATCATCCTAAATCCCCCCACAACACAGCAGGGATTAGATTGTAGGCTCCTCTTAGGACAGTCAGTGAAGTCACGGCAGGGATTAAATTGTAAGCTCCTCTGAGGACAGTTAGTGACATGATAGCAAGAATTAGATTGTAAGCTCTCTGGCGAGTAGCGCATTTGGTGAGTGACAAGCAGCTCAGAGATCACTGTAAGTGCCCGGGTGCTGCCCCTTCATCTCCCGAGTGTCAGATCTGGCTGTTGGTAACTGCCCACTGCTATGTGCAAACTGTGTTTAACAGGACGAATGTCCGTCAGGCTAAGGCCCCGTTCACACTTGCGGTTTTCCAAAAACCGCACCGGATGTCCGGACCGCACCGGAGCCGGATCGGACCTGAACCGTACGGTTCCTGTCCGGATCCGGTCCGGTTGCATACGGTTTCCGTGCGGTATGAACACGGTTGCGGTCCGGATCCGGATTCTTAAAGAGATAACAACCTGTATAAATACCTGGGGTTCTGGGAGGTCAGCAGAAGCTCTGGGGTCATTGTTGGAGACAGCTGGACGTGTGGAGACCATCCTTGGATACAGAGACAGCAGTTGGGACCATGGATCCAGTCATTTTTTACGCTTATTACCTGGGAATTCTCTCCTTCCTGTTGTTTACCTACTACTATGTGGGGAGAAGGCGTGCTCCTCGCAGGAGATGGTGGGTGCACCCTCTACTAGCCAGGAGGCAGAGGAAGGGAGAGTTCCAGGCCCTCTACCGGGACCTCAGACGACACCCACAGAAGTTCTACAGCTACACTCGGATGTCTATTCCCCTGTAAGTATATAGGCCTAAATACACCAACCCCCACCATTCCTAAACACCCCACCCTCACCCCCACAACACCTCATCCCTGTATACCTAGCTAAACACACCACCCTGATCCCCACACCCCTGTATACCTAGCTATACACTACACCCCCACCCTCCACAACACTCCCAAACCTCTGTAAACACACCTCCCCCATCCTCCACCCAACACCTTGTCCCACAACATACTTTACAGCTTCTTCCTTTACATCTCCTGACAGGTTTGATACCCTTTTGGAGATGGTGAAGGATGACCTTAGGAAGAAGGATACCACGTTCAGGAGAGCAGTCACACCACAAGAACAACTACTCATCACACTGAGGTATGTAAAAACAAATTTTTTTATTGCAAAAACAACCACTTTCCAACATGGAAACATTCTTCCAACATGGAAGACAAAAAATTAACATATCTATGGTATAGCCCGGTCAGTTTTAAGGAACACCAACCACCAACTTTGTGCTGGAAGAGTTGTAGGGCATAGCTGCCCAAGTGTCTTTCGGGGACACCAGGCCCTAAAATTGAAGTGCTTCAAAAACCTAACCACTGGCACATGACCCTCTGAGCCATGGATGAAGGACACAGGGCAGTGAAAAGGCTAGGCCTCTCACCGACCAGTCAAGGTGTCCTTCATCCATGGCTCCAAGGGTCTTGTGCAAGTGGTTAGGAACAAGAACAAAGTGAGGAGCAAGAGGAACCGATGGCAGAGGTGCATGACTACAGGTGCAGTGCAACAGGCACAAGGTTGTGACCCAGGTAGTGTCTTTCGGGGACACCAGGCCCTAAAATTGAAGTGCTTCAAAAACCTAACCACTGGCACATGACCCTCTGAGCCATGGATGAAGGACACAGGGCAGTGAAAAGGCTAGGCCTCTCACCGACCAGTCAAGGTGTCCTTCATCCATGGCTCCAAGGGTCTTGTGCAAGTGGTTAGGAACAAGAACAAAGTGAGGAGCAAGAGGAACCGATGGCAGAGGTGCATGACTACAGGTGCAGTGCAACAGGCACAAGGTTGTGACCCAGGTAGTGTCTTTCGGGGACACCAGGCCCTAAAATTGAAGTGCTTCAAAAACCTAACCACTGGCACATGACCCTCTGAGCCATGGATGAAGGACACATGGCAGTGAAAAGGCTAGGCCTCTCACCGACCAGTCAAGGTGTCCTTCATCCATGGCTCCAAGGGTCTTGTGCAAGTGGTTAGGAACAAGAACAAAGTGAGGAGCAAGAGGAACCGATGGCAGAGGTGCATGACTACAGGTGCAGTGCAACAGGCACAAGGTTGTGACCCAGGTAGTGTCTTTCGGGGACACCAGGCCCTAAAGTTGAAGTGCTTCAAAAACCTATCCACTGGCACATGACCCTCTGAGCCATGGATGAAGGACACAGGTCAGTGAAAAGGCTAGGCCTCTCACCGACCAGTCAAGGTGTCCTTCACCCATGGCTCCAAGGGTCTTGTGCAAGTGATTAGGATCAACAAAGTAAGGAACAAGAGGAATCAAAGGCACAGGTGCAGGACTACAGGTGCTGTGCAACAGGCACAAGGTTGTGACCCAGGTAGTGTCTTTCGGGGACACCAGGCCCTAAATTATTAGTGCTTCTAAAACCTAACGACTGGCACAGGACCCTCTGAGCCATGGATGAAGGACACAGGTCAGTGAAAAGGCTAGGCCTCTCACCGACCAGTCAAGGTGTCCTTCACCCATGGCTCCAAGGGTCTTGTGCAAGTGATTAGGATCAACAAAGTAAGGAACAAGAGGAATCAAAGGCACAGGTGCAGGACTACAGGTGCAGTGCAACAGGCACAAGGTTGTGACCCAGGTAGTGTCTTTCGGGGACACCAGGCCCTAAAGTTCAAGTCCAGCAAAACCAAAAGTTAAAAAGCCCTGTGATGGTATCCTTCCTCCGAGGATCGGAGGTATTCAGAGGAGCATGTCCAGGAACAATTTGACTTTTTTTTTCAAATTGTATCGGCACCACTACTAGAAAAGGTGGGAGTTGCTGCCTGGAAATCTGGACTCTCTTGGGTGCTGGTCGTGGATGAGCTGGACCCTGACAGCGGTGGCCCATATTGACTGCCTCTGTAGCCGGTGTACATCTGTGATGATTGCCAGGTGGGCACCGCTGTTGGTTGTGGGGGTCTAAAAATTGGTGGTTGCAATAATGGCGTGTCCATGTGCTGTTTAATCACCTCCAGCAAATTGGAATGGCACGCCATCAGGTTTTGTGAAGGCACCTTTTCAAGATATGGTATTAGAGACATCACAGTGTGAAAACACGGGTGTGCCTGCAATTTCAGTAGTTCCTTGCTTTGTTGATGCATTTGCTGCATCATGTTCTGCAGCTGGCCCACCGACTGATGATGCTGCGCACGCAGTTGGTCGATTTCTCCTCTGTGCATCTCATGCATCATTTTAAGCTCGTCCCTGTAGTGCCCATGTACAGCGTCGAGCTCACATTGCAGTGTAGTGATGTGGGACTTGTACTGCTCCATGATATGGCCCCTGTCCTCATCTTGCAACTGCCGGGTTATGAGAGTTTGGTGGCTCTGAAGAATCCCGAGAAGTCCGGAGACAGCCCCGGACATCTCGGACTCTGTCTCTCTCCTTGTTGGGGGGAGGGTACCTCGACGCCTCACTGGTGTGGTGGTCCTCACTGGTGGTGTGGCAGCATCTTCCCGTCCTCTGGCCTGTGTCGGGGTTGCCCTGCGCGCTGGTTGTGCTGCAGTCTCTCGGTGCTCCTCACTTTGTTCTTGTTCCCCTGGAGCTTCCATAGCGGTCGATTGTGGAGGTTCAGCTTCTTCCACACTCGGTCCTGCAACCTCAACATCCAAGCTCTCTTCTGCCAAGTCATCATCAAAGGACGGAGTTGTGATTAAGGACTCCCTCCTCCTACTCCTCGCCTCGGGGCAATAGGTTACATCGGCGACGTCATCATCCACCAAGCTCTCCTCACTGCTGAACCGTGCCTCCTGGGTCGGTTCCTCTTGCTCCAAATTGTCTTCAGTCCTGTAGATAAAAAAAATATTTATTGGTGTGCCAAACAGCATGTGGCGTCAATTCACAGAGCTAGCAAACACTAGCAATCACTTTATCACCCGTTTCTACCCAACATTTGATAAAGCTTGTGAGAAAAGTTCGCTAGCCATGGGAATTGAGGCCATAGCAATACATGGCCGAAGTCATGGTAAATGAGCTCTCAGTTCCTGCCCACAGTAGTGGTACTTACAGTCTAGGTTCCAGGCTTGCATTGATGAAAGACAATTGCTTGGCAAATTGGTAGTCTTTTTGTCGCCTTCCCCCGCCACTGCCACTTCGTTCGGCAAGTTTTTTCTTCCGTAGCCATTTCACATATGCATCCCGTATATTGCGCCACCTTGTCTTGTACCTTTCTCCTGTAACGACATGAAAAATTGATTTCGATTATTTCTCTTGTAGGTACATCGCAACTGGACAAACATATACATCGTTACATGTCACATTTCGTATTGGGAAGAGCACGGTGGCAGGCATCGTCGTGAGGACTTCGAGGATCCTTTGGACGCGACTGAGGGCCAGATACATGCCTGTGCCGGACACCACGAAATGGGAGGAGATCGCCCAGGGCTTCTGGACCGAGTGCAAGTTTCCTAATTGTGTTGGCGCACTGGATGGGAAACACATCCGGATTCAGAAACCCGTGGGGAGTGGCAGCCATTATTTCAACTATAAAAAATACTTCAGCATTGTTCTAATGGCAGTGGCAGATGCGGACTACAAGTTTGTGTACGTGGATGTGGGGTCGTACGGTAGTTCCAATGACTCTGGAATTTTCCAGCGTACGACCCTTTGCCGGCTGATGGAGGAAGGCAGACTGCGTCTCCCCCGTGACAGACCCTGGCCTGGGACAAGGGCACCGGCCTACCCCTATGTGTTTGTGGGGGACGAGGCCTTCACCCTGTCCGACCATGTAATGCGTCCGTACCCAGACAGGGGACTTGATGCCAGCCAGCTACACTTCAATGCTCGGTTGAGCCGTGCAAGGAGAATGGTGGAGTGCACATTTGGGATCCTGGTGTCAAAGTGGAGGGTGTTCCACACGCCCATGCTGCTGAAACCGGGCAACGCAGTTGTCGTGGTGAAGGCAGCATGCATCCTCCACAACTTTGTGCGGCAGGAGGAAAGAGAGACTCCGGAACCCCCGAATGTGCTTCCACTAATGCCCCTGCGGAGGTATGCAACCAGGCCAAGGGTAGTGTCACTGCGGAACAGGGACCAACTGAGACTTTATTTTACCACACCACCTGGACGAGGGTGAATGTTTGGTTTTTAATATGTTTTGTTGAAATGTGTTTATTTTGGAGTTTCAAGTTTGAGTGATTTTAAATGTATTAATTTTTTACAATAAATTGATGTATAATAATTGGTCATTGTGTATGTTTTATGTGCACAGGTGGGGTACATCGCAGGTGGGTGGGATACATCACAGGTGGGTGGGATACAGCACAGGTGGGTGGGATACAGCACAGGTGGGGTACAGGTGGGTGGGATACATCACAGGTGGGATACATCACAGGTGGGGTAGAGGTGGGTGGGATACATCACAGGTGGGGTAGAGGTGGGTGGGATACATCACAGGTGGGGTAGAGGTGGGTGGGATACATCACAGGTGGGGTACAGGTGGGTGGGATACATCACAGGTGGGGTACAGGTGGGTGGGATACATCACAGGTGGGATACATCACAGGTGGGGTAGAGGTGGGTGGGATACATCACAGGTGGGGTAGAGGTGGGTGGGATACATCACAGGTGGGGTATAGGTGGGTGGGATACATCACAGGTGGGGTACAGGTGGGTGGGATACATCACAGGTGGGATACATCACAGGTGGGGTAGAGGTGGGTGGGATACATCACAGGTGGGGTAGAGGTGGGTGGGATACATCACAGGTGGGGTAGAGGTGGGTGGGATACATCACAGGTGGGGTAGAGGTGGGTGGGATACATCACAGGTGGGGTAGAGGTGGGTGGGATACATCACAGGTGGGGTACAGGTGGGTGGGATACATCACAGGTGGGGTACAGGTGGGTGGGATACATCACAGGTGGGGTACAGGTGGGTGGGATACATCACAGGTGGGGTACAGGTGGGTGGGATACATCACAGGTGGGGTACAGGTGGGTGGGATACATCACAGGTGGGTGGGATACATCACAGGTGGGATACACCACAGGTGGGATACATCACAGGTGGGATACATCACAGGTGGGGTACAGGTGGGTGTGATACATCACAGGTGGGTGGGATACAGCACAGGTGGGGTACAGGTGGGTGGGATACATCACAGGTGGGATACATCACAGGTGGGGTAGAGGTGGGTGGGATACATCACAGGTGGGGTACAGGTGGGTGGGATACATCACAGGTGGGGTACAGGTGGGTGGGATACATCACAGGTGGGTGGGATACATCACAGGTGGGATACACCACAGTTGGGATACATCACAGGTGGGATACATCACAGGTGGGGTACAGGTGGGTGTGATACATCACAGGTGGGTGGGATACAGCACAGGTGGGGTACAGGTGGGTGGGATACATCACAGGTGGGGTACAGGTGGGTGGGATACATCACAGGTGGGTGGGATACATCACAGGTGGGATACACCACAGGTGGGATACATCACAGGTGGGATACATCACAGGTGGGGTACAGGTGGGTGTGATACATCACAGGTGGGTGGGATACAGCACAGGTGGGGTACAGGTGGGTGGGATACATCACAGGTGGGATACATCACAGGTGGGGTACAGGTGGGTGGGATACATCACAGGTGGGATACACCACAGGTGGGATACATCACAGGTGGGATACATCACAGGTGGGGTACAGGTGGGTGTGATACATCACAGGTGGGTGGGATACAGCACAGGTGGGGTACAGGTGGGTGGGATACATCACAGGTAGGATACATCACAGGTGGGGTACAGGTGGGTGGGATACATCACAGGTGGGGTACAGGTGGGTGGGGAACAGGTGGGTGGGCCACGGGTGGGTGGGCAACACGTGGGTGACACAAATCCATAGCAAAAGTTGAATACATCACAAGCTTAAACCACAAGCCCCCCCCCAAAAAACTTCTAGTCAACATACCCTCTGTGCCTTGCTGTCTCTTGCTCAAGTTCTCAAAGTCCTCCACATACAGCTTGGCAATTTTTTTCCACAGGCCTCTGCATTTTTTGATGTTGCTGTGGTCCGCATCCCCCTTGTCCCACAGGGCTGGTACCTGCTGCACCTGTAGGATGAGGTCTTCTGATGTGTAGGGCCTCACCCCCTCGCTATCAGACAGATCCTGCTCCATATTGCTGCCAAAGAGCTCCAGCATGAAGTCACTGCTGCTCCACTCTGTGAACGCTGGTGCCATGTGGTCCCCATCCAAAATGGCCACCATACCATAGAGTCAGCATAGGAAGTGTGGTACAACATCCGTTTTTTATAGCCAGTGTGTTGTGCGCTCTCCGGTTCTCATTGGTTTCCATTGGCCGGATGCAACATTCCGGCTCCGGTCCGGATACGTCAGCCGGACCAGCCGGACCAAAAAATAGCGCATGTTGGAACGGACGCCGGAGTCCGGATCCGGTCCGGCTCCGGTCCGGACGAAACGGACGCATGTGAACGGTCGCATAGACTTTCATTGCTATGCCGTGCGTCCGTTTCGTCCGGTCCGCATGCGGTCCGGCTCCGGCACGGCTCCGGCATGGCGATTCCGGATAGCAGCCGCTAATGTGAACCGGGCCTAACTGCTGCTGCGACACTGCTGCCCACCACCTGCCCCTTACTTTCCCAGTGCCCTAGGCCATTGCCTTTGTGGCCTTGCCCGAAATCCGGCTATGGGTATAACTATCGCCCTCGCAATTTACACCATTGTGGTGTAGCTCAGGGGCTAACTCCTGTCTGCAAATGTAGAGTGCTATACATGATCTGCTTCTGACAGTGGGGCAGGTCCTCCTCATTTCTCTTCAATGTAGCCACGGGCCTGGCAGCCACTCACCATGTGGCTCTGAATGCCAGTCACATGACAATTGGCTGCACAGTGCTGAGTTAGACTCAAGAGGGAAGCAAAGAAGACTTGTCCCACCACTGGAAGCAGGTAATGTATAATGCTCAGCTGCATTTAACTCTGCATTTGCTGACAGGAGCAGGTCCCCTCCTCTAAGGAATAGGAAGCTTGTCTGAACCAACAATGCAAGGAAATAGAAATAGACAATGTAATAGGAAAGACTAGAGATCTTTTAAAAGATAGGCAATATCATATCTCTGCACATGGCGAATGCAGCAATGGAATTATTACTTGGGAGGAAAGCTGGACAAGACACTAAAGGGTGGACATGTCACTTTACCAACAAAGATCAGGATAGTTAAAGCTATGGTCTTCCTAGTAGTAACATATGGCTGTGAAAGTTGAAGCTATGAACATGCCTATGCAACAGCTAAAAGAACAATGACTGGCAGACACATCTGGCGTGCAAAAGTACATATGGTCACAAAAAGTCAAAATCAACTAAATGAATAAGGAGAAGGTTTCTATTTTATGAGGAAGAGAGATCACCATGCGCTGAAGGGGAGTGTCTACCAAACCAGCAGCGTGTAGGACAGAGGGATCCCTTCAACCCTCAATTTGTGAATCAAACAATTTATACAATGAATCTAACACACGCTTGGATTAAATGAATAAAACTCTTTATTTAGGTTCCCGATGTAGATTTTAATAAGACAACGTTCTGTATAAAGATTCCCCTAAATCCACTCATGCATTCTACACCACTCTACATACACACCATAGAAGGGCCCTTCTAAGCAAAAATGGATGTGTAAAAAATAAAAAATAAAATTCATAAAAAATGCGATACAGGGGGAACAAGATATTTCTCTGTTTAGAATGGAGTTCCTCCTTTCCGGTATCCCGCAATGTTATATATATTAGATATGTCTGCCTCATAGGAGGTTAGTCCCAATATTTCCTTAGATGCCATCCAGCTTTTTCAATCAGTGTAAAATACACAATAGATCCAATGTATTACAAAGATTCCACACTTACAGTTTTGTCCATGTGAATCCACAGATACTTCATGCCGTTCCTAATAATCTCCGATAATCCTCATAGCCACGAGTCCGGGGCCGTCCGCTCTCAGACTGTACACTTACTTCGCTTCACGCTGGTCTCTGTGTGCGGCCTACGTCACTTCCGTGTGGCAAACACAGTGATCCGCCCGCCGCACTTCCGTCCAGCTGACTCTCGCTTGCGTTGGTAATAGGTGACGTCACCACTCCGGGATCTTTGGATCTTAGTTGCTAGGTAACCGCTGTGCACTTCTGCGGGATACCTATAATCCACGATCTCAGCCAATCATTAAGAGTTACAAATGAGAAACCTCTACGCGTTTCAGCCACTTATCGGTGGCCTTCTTCAGGAGGGGTTTGTTAGTCTTTTTCCATTGTCTCCCATGAGGTATCGAGTGCGGAATCGATCGGGTGGGTGATCGGACATGTCGGAAGTTATCAAACGAGTCATCTAAGTGGCTCAATCGAATGTCAAAAACGTACCGTGTATTCCCAGCATTAGAGATAAGATGCAAGCAAAGAGTGTAAAAAAAAAAATCTTCTTATCTGGGGCTTCCTCCAACCCCTGGCAGCCGTCCTGTGCCCTCGCCGCAGCTCTCACGCAGGTGCAGTAGATACCGACCTGACGAGGTTGGCATCCTCAGTGGATTAGACCCGGAGCTACTGGCTGGGAGCGGAGCTGTGGTTAGGGCACAGGACGACTGCCAGGGGATGGAGGAAGCCCCGGGTAAGTAGATCTTTTTTTTTTCATTAGCTCAGAACCTTCCCTATAAGGTGGCCATAAATGACCACCAGATTCCACCATCAGAGGAGGATCCAGGACCAGTTCAAGTAACAATTGGGCCCTAGGGCAAAATTAGCCTGGGGCCCCCCAACAGACAACCCCTGACCAAAAAGCGTCATTAGGGGCCCTTTGTTGCAGCCAAATTTCCCCCCGGGCCCTTGAGCTGGCTGCTGACCCTTCCCCAATCACCTCACAATTTAACTGTGCTCCTTGGGGCCCTGCAGAGTCCATACCAGTGTAGTGTCTCACCTGCCTGCCAGCACAGATGAGACACTACTCTGCCAAAGACTCTGCAGAGTCCCTCGGGAGCAACAGTTAAGATGGGGGAGGGACACCTTAGGGGCAGGCTCTGGGGCAATTGCCCATTTTTTCCTATGGTAGCTCTGGCCCCAGGAGGATCAAATCCTTACACACCCTAGGCATGATTTTGAATAGATTTCAGGGACACTGAAGGCACTTAAACTTCTTTTTACCTTTTATTTATGTTAGGCATGTTTGCCCCATTAATACGCCTCTATCCCACAGCAGAATGAGGATTTTTTACTCCCCAAATCTCCTGTGCAAAATCCAGGACTTTCTTGGTCGTGGATTTTGCTTCCCAGGGAAGCAGAGCTTTCGGCTGTAGCTCTGCTTCCATGTGCGTCAATCAGCGCTGATCGCCGCCTCTCCCCCGCCCCTCTCAGTGAAGGAAGACTGAGAGGGGCAGGGAGAGGCGGCAATCTGCGCTGATAGACGTGAGTATAGGCAGAGCTGCAGCCAAAAGCTCTGCCTCTCACGGAAGCCCTCCCCGCAATGTGCCCCAGGGAATTTGGGGGGTAAAAAAATCTTGTTCTGCCGCGGGATAGCGGCGTTTTAACAGGAGCAAACATGCCTAACATAAATAAAAGGTAAAAAGCAGTTTTTAAATTGGCTTCAGAGTCTCTTTAAATCTAGTAAGAATGTATTGAACCGCAGCTTTGCATTATTTGATGTGGTGCAGTACTATGTGCAGTCAATTTGCTGCCACTTCCACAATGTCCCGCCGATCGGTATCTTATGTCTGGTGCCACTGACCGATCGATAGATTTTTTCAGCCGAAATCGATTGATCGGGCACAGGTTGGGGCAAGAGACCAGAGGGATCAAATCTGCCTGGAATCAACGGGAAAATCAATAATTGTATGGCCACCTTTAGTAATAGGCTCTGTGTGGTCAAATGGAATCTGAAACAAACAACTGTGGAAGTTAAAGAAGAACTAAACCCAAAACTGGACAAAAACAATTCTAATAGCAATCAAGTTGGGAAGTTAATTTAAACTGTATTTAGAAGCCAAGTCGTGAACAAAATGCCTGTTTCATGAGCCGAATCCGATCGACAAACTCCACTTCAGATCTGATCCTCTCCCCTCTGGATGAGCCAATGGGTGGGTCAATCTGGTGTGACCATGGGGGGGGGGGCATAGCTAAGTAGCCCTGGTGCAAGTTTTACATGGGGCCCCCCAAAGCACTGTATACATAACAATTGATAGGGCGCACCAAAACCTGCCAAGGATTTCCACAGTGTCAGATGTGCAAGAAGGGGATGGGAAGCAGTTTGTTAATGATTACCACTATTTAAAGCATCTATAGAAGTGATTATTATGAGCACAGGGCTAATAGAGAGCTAATATTGTGCTTGAGGGAGGGTCCCAAGGGGCCCCTCTGACCCAAGAGCCCCGATGCGGTCGCTACCTTTGCAACCCCTATTGCTACGCCACTGGGTGGGGGGTTTAGGTTTGAACGAGCAATATTTGCTCAGTGACGTACCAAGATTTTAGCTGTGACATTACAATTGAAATTAGCCAAGATCATGTTGAATATCTGCTGGTACAATTAATATCAGGAAGAAATCAAACTTTTACAAGATCTACCACTAAAATGCAGTTGACAGTAATTAAATCCTGGCTGAGAATTTAGTGCAGGAAGTGTCCCACGAGATCCGACACATTCGATATTTAAGCAATGGCTACATTTGGGAGCATTGCTACCTTCCTTAACCCGCCCACTGGTACCCCCTGCATGGCAACAAAATGCATTGCTTGGTTGTAGTAGAGTCGACAAAGGATGCATTTGTATTTGGGAAGGCAACCACTCCTTAGAGCGTGTGGGGAAGTACCATCCCCACTTGGCTTTGCGGATGAGTTGCGGTGGTCGCTGCTCCAAAAAAGGGGGGGAAACGGTCCCACTCTAGGTGAGGCCGTGAAGTGAGTCCCTCGAACGAGAGTCACTGACTGATACTGGAAGAAGAAGGTAGGAGGCGTCCAAGGGTGGAGGTATATAAAATCAGTGGTAAGAAAGTCTTATCCCTAGAAAATAATTCCAAGACTATGATGTTCACACAAGTAAACGTGCCGTGGGACGAAGTCACAGGATCAGCTCTGAGGCATAATAAATGTAATAATAATAATAAATTTAATAATAATCATTTTTTTGTGGAGATCATACTCTTGGAATTATTTGCTAAGGGTAAGACTTTCTTACCACCGATTTTTGCTTACAAACCCCCACCACCCTTGGGCTACCACTACCTACTTCCAATTATTGAAATTGTACACATAGCTTAGGCAGGGCCGTGCAGAGGGTCCTTAAAGAGACTCTGTAACAAAATTTTCAGCCTTATTTCTTCTATCCTATAAGTTCCTATACGTGTTCTAATGTGGTCTGTCTTACTGCAGCCTTTCCTACTTGCACTGTCTCTGTAATAAATCGTATCTCCTTTCCTCTGTCATGTCTGTCGGCTGAGGCTGGAATGTGTGGAATGTGCTGCACTGCTTGTCATTGGCAGAAGCTTTACACACCCCCTCCAAGCTCTGCATGAGTCACACAGTAAGCTAGTCCTCAGCTGTTTGTAAACACTGCCTAAAACTGTTCATTACAAGCCAGGATTGCAGCAGAGAGTGGCAGAAACAGCACAGAGGGGCACAGGAGAAAATAAGGAATAGAATGGTATGCTTTTTATTGTAAGAATATTAGAGTAAAGATTCTCTTTAACCACCTGAGCGGTCTGGACGAGCTCAGCTCGTCCAACACCGCCGGAGGCTGCCGCTCAGGCCCTGCTGGGCCGATTTACATCAAATAAAAAGCAGCACACGCAGCCGGCACTTTGCCAGCCGCGTGTGCTGCCTGATCGCCGCCGCTCTGCGGCGATCCGCCGCGAGCAGCGGCGAAAGAGGGTCCCCCCAGCCGCCTGAGCCCAGCGTAGCCGGAACAAAAAGTTCCGGCCAGCGCTAAGGGCTCGATCGGAGGCGGCTGACGTCAGGACGTCGGCTGACGTCGATGACGTCACTCCGCTCGTCGCTATGGCGACGATATAAGCAAAACAAGGAAGGCCGCTCATTGCGGCCTTCCTTGTTTATTCTAGCCACCCTGGCGATTTAATCAGAACGCCAGGGTGGTTAAGTGGGGGGTGCTCAAATTTAAAAAAGGGGCCTCGCCCCCCCTCAAAATGCACAGTAGTACCTACAAGTGGTGGGGGACCTCCGCCCTCCCCAACCCCCTTGCCCTGCAGTGACATGTGACCTTCACCCCGCCGGGGCTCTAACTGTCCCAACTTTTTATGGGTATTTAAAAAAAAAGGTGGGGGGGGTGGTTGGGCACCCAGAGCCCTCCCCTCTGCATGTGCCTAAGCTTAGGTCCCTTGTGTGACATGGCTCTTAAAAAGACACTGAAGTGGGAAAAAAAATTATGATGTAATGATTTGAATGTGTAGTACGGCTAAGAAATAAAATATTAGGAGCAGAGACATAAGTCTAATATTGTTTCCAGTACAGGAAAAGTTAAGGAACTCCAGTTATCTATGCAAAAGAGCCATTGCGCTCCACGACTTTCAAAGTTGCAGAGAGCTTTGTCTTCTGAAGCTTATTATCTCAAGTGTCAGTCACTGAATTGTTTTTTTTTCCTGTTCAAAAGTTCACAAACCTGCTCTGTAAAATCATTTAGAATGCTGAGTAGTGTGTAAACTGCAAATATTAGAGAATGATGCAATGTTATAAAAGAAAACTATATAACTGAAAATAAAAATATGAGAATATTTTCTTTGCTACTAATGTTCTAGTAATTATCCGTACTACACAACCAACTCATTATATCGTAATTTTTTTTTCGCTTCAGTGTGTCTTTAAGTGTCACACTGGGGGCTCCTACTGCACATATTACTGGCTAGAGCTGTAGTGAAGCTGACTTCTGAATCACTACAAATACTTTGCTGTATGCCCAAACTATATGCCAAGATGTCATGGCACAGAGATAGTCCACAATGAAAGGCATTGATTTGCTCCAAGACAAATGCCTTTGCGTGCCAGCTCTAATACAGGAATGTTGACAGCAGAAACCTTATGACAATTACATACTGCAGCTATATAATCAATAATCCGGGGCCCTCAGGGCCATTAAGATATTGCAGTTTATTATAGATTATACAATGCACCTAATAGTCTTCCCCTCTTACATTATTATGCCATTATTCTTCATTAACAAACACTGATTAAGGTGAGAGTTGACAACCATCAGGAAGCTCATCTATGTTAGTTTTATTAAATAGACTTTACTGGGGTTTATTTTGGGGATAAAATGCGTATTTTCAGTAATCTTTGTTTAAGCTTTAATTGCTGCTGGAGCTTGTCCAGGCCCTGCTTCAGATGTAATACTATGTGTGTCTGTGGTTTCCTAGTTTACGTAATCTGAATCTCTGTCTCTCTCTCCCGCAGTGTGTAAATATCACTCTTCCGTTCCATATTTGCAATGCCATGCCTGGTCAGGACATATTTACAACTCAAACATATCACAGGTCACGCTTAATACAGAATGTAATACCCTACAACTTACAAAAAAAAAGAATTTTGAAATATGTCTCATTTTTTTTCTTTAACAAGGACTTCAGATGAAAAAAGATAAAGAGAACCAGTGGTTTGCTTCACCGATTCAGGTAGTGAGGAGGGGATACTTTTTATTATGATTTTTTATTGTATTTCTAAAGCGCCAACATATTACGCAGCGCTGGACAATAAATAAATACAATGATACGAGGATGGCAGATGTAACAAGGTTATACAACATAGAGCAAAGTTATACAAGGCAAACGGTACAAGATACAAGATCATGCGATTATGGTAGTGATGCTCGGAATCAGCTAATTACCATCACGTAAATTTTCGCAATTACGCCTATATGTAATTACGATTTGTACCTTTAATAGATTTCGCAGTCATTCGCAATTTTGCGTAAAATTATGTGTCATTTTTGCATAATTTCATGCCGAATTTAGCAGGGAATAGCAAAACCCCCATACAAGCTATTGATACCAAAATTGCTACATATGTTAAGGAGAATAGTGGGTGCAAGGCAAAAAAATAATTTTCCAAAAAGACGTTTTTGAGAACGTTTTTAAAAGTTTTAAAAAGTTTAAACACTATTTTTCTTTGCATTTTAAAATCAATTTTCTCAAAAACTACAAGTCTTTGAATTTTTTTTTTTTTTATTTGTACCCACTATTTTCCTTAACATATGTAGCAATGTTTGTAGCAATAGCATGTACAGTGGGTTGCAAAAGTATTCTGCCCCCTTTAAGTTTTCCACATTTTGTCACATTACAGCCACAAACATGCATCAATTTTATTGGAATTCCAAATATTTTTTACAAATAAATAACTGCAAAGTGGTGTGTGCATAATTATTCGCCCCCCTTTGATCTGAGTGCAGTCAGTTGCCTATAGACATTGCCTGATGAGTGCTAATGACTAAATAGAGTGCACCTGTGTGTAATCTAATGTCAGCACAAATACAGCTGCTCTGTGAGGGCCTCAGAGGTTGTCTAAGAGAATATTGGGAGCAACAACACCATGAAGTCCAAAGAACACACCAGACAGGTCAGGGATCAAGTTATTGAGAAATGTAAAGCAGGCTTAGGCTACAAAAAGATTTCCAAAGCCTTGAACATCCCACGGAGTACTGTTCAAGCGATCATTCAGAAATGGAAGGTGTATGGCACAACTGTAAACCTACCAAGACAAGGCCATCCACCTAAACTCACAGGCCGAACAAGGAGAGCGCTGATCAGAAATGCAGTCAAGAGGCCCATGGTGACTCTGGACGAGCTGCAGAGATCTACAGCTCAGGTGGGAGACTCTGTCCATAGGACAACTATTAGTCATGCACTGTACAAAGTTAGCCTTTATGGAAGAGTGGCAAGAAGAAAGCCATTGTTAACAGAAAGCATACGAAGTCCCGTTTGCAGTTTCCCACAAGCCATGTGGGGGACACAGCAACCATGTGGAAGAAGGTGTTCTGGTCGGATGAGACCAAAATGGAACTTTTTGGCCAAAATGCAAAACGCTATGTGTGGCGGAACACTAACACTGCACATCACTCAGAACACACCATCCCCACTTTCAAATATGGTGGTGGCAGCATCATGCTCGGGGGGTGCATCTCTTCAGCAGGGACACGGAAGCTGGTCAGAGTTGATGGGAAGATGAATGGAGCCAAATACAGGGCAAACTTGGAAGAAAAGCTCTTGGAGACTGCAAAAGACTTGAGACTGGGGCGGAGGTTCACCTTCCAGCAGGACAATGACCCTAAACATAAAGCCAGAGCAACAATGGAATGGTTTAAAACAAAACATATCCATGTGTTAGAATGGCCCAGTCAAAGTCCAGATCTAAATCCAATCGAGAATCTGTGGCAAGATCTGAAAACTGCTGTTCACAAACGCTGTCCATCTAATCAGACTGAGCTGGAGCGGTTTTGCAAAGAAGAATGGGCAAGGATTTCAGTCTCTAGATGTGCAAAGCTGGTAGAGACATACCCTAAAAGACTGGCAGCTGTAATTGCAGCAAAAGGTGGTTCTACAAAGTATTGACTGAGGGGGCTGAATAATTACGCACACCCCACTTTGCAGTTATTTATTTGTAAACAATGTTTGGAATGATGTATGATTTTCGATCCACTTCTCACATGTACACCACTTTGTATTGATCTTTCACGTGGAATTTCAATAAAATTGATGCCTGTTTGTGGCAGTAATGTGACAAAATGTGGAAAACTTCAAGGGGGCTGAATACTTTTGCAAGCCACTGTATGGGGGCTTTGCTGTTAACCACTAAAGTCAGCACAAAATTATGCAAAATTTTGCGGAAATTACACTTAAAAATTATGCGAAATTATGAAATATTACCATTACATACAAAATTAATGACGATTTTCTCAGAAATTTCGCATTATGATTTCGATGCACAATTGCGAATTTCGATGCGAAATTTCACAAATACGAAATTTTGGCCCACCACTGTTAGGTAGGCCCAGTAAGACAAATACAGGCTGTCATAAAAAAGGAGATCCTGTAGATTACACTAGGGAAGAGACCCTGCCAGAAGTTTACAATCTAATGCTGGGAATACATGATGAGATTTTTCCGTCGATTTACTGTCTGATCTTATTTTCAAACGATTTTCCTATCAATTTTCTTATCAATTTCCATTCACTTCTATGGTAAATCGATCAGAAAAACGATCGAAAATAAGATTGGACATGTCAGAAATTATATATCGATATATATATGTATTCCCAGCATAAGGGGAGTCTTACAATCTAAGGGGAGGCCAAGGGCCCGTTTCCACTATCGCGAATCTGCATGCGTTTCCTGGATGCAGATTCGCACAGCCAATACAAGTGGATGGGCTTGTTTCCACTTGTCAGTTTTCCTGAGAATTCGCCTGCGTGTGGAATGCATGCGAATCATCGCTAATGTATTTAATAGGGAAATCGCCTGCGGCTTTGGTATGCAAATTTTCATGCGAATTTGCATTGAAATCAATGGAAAAGCACTGCCATGGTTAAATTCGCATACAGCGTCATCCATGCGAATTCGCATGAAAATTCGCATACACCTGCATGCGAAATTCGCATCCGCATGCAAATTTTTACTGCGGCGATTCGCACCGCACAAGTGGAAACAGGCCCTTAAGGTGGACACTAGCGGTCCAATTTGTAGCGAAAAATCGTTAGAGCGATCAGGAATTCTGATCGGTTGTAAATAATCTCCATTAATGGGCACAATCGATTACGAACGATTATAATAGTCGTCCGATTGGATTTTGGTCAAACCAAAATTTGGATTTTCTAGTTGGTTGTGATAGATAGTAAGCAAAGATTGGTTCGTTGATGGTGTAGTGAACGATTTTTCTTCCAATCAGAATTTCTGATCGCTCAAACGATTTTTCGCTAGAAATTGAAGAAGAGAGAACCGAGAGCCCGATATGGTGTAGTATGTCAAGGTAATTGGATAATTAGAAAGAGTATGAATTGTATACTCACAAACCAGGGTTACCTCCAGGCAACCACTGTGTAGGCAGGTGAGGAGATTAGCCTGTCCCCACTCAGGAATAAGAAGTCGCTCTCTGTAGGCTTGAAAAACAAGAAGGGGTATCCCCCTCCACCAAAGGTGGATACAATCAGTATTATGGTAGAGAACAGAGGCGCCAAAAGGATAAAAACAATATTTAAAAGTTTTAAAATTATTGCTTAGGAGGCAGTGGTGGACTCACATCCCACAAGCAGACACAACAACTGTGTATTCACAAAAGGGACATTTATTGGTATACTCCAAATAAGGTTGCTTATTATTTGGAGTATACCAATAAATGTCCCTTTTGTGAATACACAGTTGTTGTGTCTGCTTGTGGGAGGTGAGTCCACCACTGCCTCCTAAGCAATAATTTTAAAACTTTTAAATATTGTTTTTATCCTTTTGGCGCCTCTGTTCTCTACCATAATACTACTTTCGCTAGAAATTGGATCTTTAGTGGCCACCTTTCAATCTACTTCAGGCTCCACCCTCCTTTCTGCACTAATCACATGACATCCACCTGGTTTGCAATGGTAAACAAATTAGTAAAAAAACATGTGATGCAGTGGCGTAACTAAGGAGCTTGGGCCCCACTGTAAATTTTATATGGGACCCAAAGCACCTCAAAACTTACCAAGGACAGCTGCAGTGTCAGAGAGGGATGATCAGCGTAAGAAAGCAATTTGTTAATGATTACCAACATAGCACCATTGAAGAGCTAATACTGTGGTTGAGGGAGGGACCATAGTGGGCCCCTTTAGTCCAGGGGCCCCGATGCGGTCACAACCTCTGCATCCCCTATTGCTACGCCACAGATGTGAAGATGCAGGCTTGTGTTGAACCATATATTTTGGTTGTAATTGTTGGATGTCTTTTTTTTCAGTGGTGCTCGGATAATTTCCGTGATCAGGGAATAGCCGTGATTCACAAGCACTTTTTCACTATACGACTTCCGAATCCGTGATTGATTCTGGATCACGGAAATCGCCCATGGAAATTCTGTGATTGCAAATATTCGGAAAGCGATTACAGTCGTGATCATGTTGGAAATCCGTGATTAGGTTGTGATTGAGCGGAAATGGGCAGAATTGACATCCCTGGGAGAATCAGAGGCCCCCAGCCAGGCCCTAGAAACCAATCATAGGATGGGAGGCTGTGCCCTCCCCTCCTGTATATAAAGTGGGGGCCATTTCCAGAGCTCCGTCCTTGCTAGACTCTGTGGCACTGAGAGGATCATCTCCAGGCCATATTGTGCATCAGCAAGAGCGTTTTCAGTCCTTACATTGCCCTTAAACTATATCTGATACTTCTATTCGGCTAGCTACTAGCTAGCCAGTGAGTGATTACTTAACCATTTGGGGACCGGCCGCCTAACCCCCCTTAAGGACCAGGCATTTTTGAATGTGGGGGCGGGCGTTTGGGGGGTCAGGCAGCCGGTTTTCCAGTGTGGCATGCTGGGTTTGTGTCCCCCCGTATGTGAAAGCAGTCATTCACCTTCCAGGCTCCAGCGATGAGCCGCAGTGGATCCCTCTGCTCCAGCCGGCATCTCTGCTCCTACTGCCGCTCAGTTCTAGGTCACGGCTTGATGACGTCATCAAGCCGGGACCTGGCACTGACGTCAGAGGGAGCAGAGATGCCGGCCGGAGCAGAGGGGGGTGCTGATTGTCCTGGGAACGGCAGGGAGGTGAGTGAATCCTCTTCTTTCCCCCCTACTGCCGCAGCACTGTTAGTGATCACTACGATCCGCCAGCGATAGTAGTAATCACGTGATCAGCAGGCATACGCGATGGCTGCTGGTCACTCAGGGGAGATGTCAGCTGTCATATGACAGCTTAATCTCCCCTCTCGGGTGCGCACAATCGCGTCGGGGAGCGGTAACGGCGGGTGGCGTAGATTCTACGCCGCATCAGGCTAGAACAGACACAAGTGCAGCGTAGAATCTACTGCATGTGGTCCGGAAAAGTTTAAGTTAGTTGTAGTCAGTGTAGTTGAGAGACTGTACTGATTGCTGTGCTTAGTGCAGGCAGGCAGGTTCAACTTTACACTGATTCAACTGCTCGTCTGCTCTATTACTGTGTATACTTGTTAGCTAGCTAAGCCAGCCAGCCAGTGATCGACTTCAGTTAGTTGCAGTCACTGCCACAGTTGTTCAGTCACTAAGTTTAGTCAGTGACCTTGTACTTTGCTACTAGCATGCAGCCAGTTTACTGTGCGCATAGTGCAGGCAGACCGAGGCGCTGTCCACTGATTTTTGTGTTCTATTTTACTGTGTACAGTATTTTGTCTGTGTTTTTTTTTTTTTTCTGAAAAATCAATAAAAGCCCCCTGTTATATTCCATCTGTCCCCAGGCCCACACACACCTATTGACTGTAAAAATCAGCACACTTTTTCCACCTCGAAATTTTGTGCATAGTATACAACATGTCTGGCAGGAGTCGTGGGTGTGGCAGGAGAGGGAGTGCCATTGTCTCCGCCACTTCTGGGACTGGTCCACTGCCAGGGAGAGGGCGCTCAGCTGTAGGGGGTGCATCAGAGAGGTGTCTATCAGCAGCACAGCCTGGGCCGAGTCAGCTGACGCCGCTGGCACCCATTTTCAGCACCTTGGGACGCTGTGTGATCATTCAGGAGATAGACTCACCGGCACTGATGGACATGGTGACGAAGGAGCAGCCCATCATTACTTTATCCCAGACCTCTGCTGTGATGTGGGTCACGCTAATTGCGAATTCAATTGTCAGAGTAACAGTAAGATTGCTGTGTGCTCTCTGCGCATGCCAACTGTACTATAATTTTTGTGAATATGACCCTTTGAGTTGTGCAAAGCGCAAGCTGGCCATTTAGAATTTTAAGTGATACTTAAGCGAAAAACAACTCATGATTAGTGTTGGGCCGAACAGTTCGCCTGGCGAACCTCTCTGGGCCTCTTACTACTTCCGGGTCGCAATGACCCGGAGTAGTACGCCTGCGCTGCCCGGCGGAGCGCGTCCTAGATCGCGCTCCTGTTGCCGGGCGCTCTCTGCGCATGAGCGTGACGTCACTGTCAGACTTGTCAGCCAGTGTCTAGAAGGCTGCCAAGTTCTTCAGTGTTGTGGTTCTGCTATGAACTCCCCCTTTCAGGCCCCTCTCTGCACACTGCCTGTGTGATATTTAGATTAGTGCAGCTTCTCTCTGCTCTCGTATCTTTTACAAGCTGGATAAAGTGTCCTCTGAGCTGGCTGGGCTTTCACATACTGAGGAAATTCAGACAAGGGCAAAGCTGTTTGCAGGAAGAAAAGAGCAGCCTGAAACTTCAGTGCATGAGAGCAGAAGGGGGAGAGAAACACACAAATGATCTCTTGAGATTCAAAATAAAGGGTGTATACAGCCTGCTTGTGTATGGATATATTTTGTATGTGTGGACATACTGTACATCAACCTACTTCCTGTTTTGGTGGCCATTTTGTTTGTTTATAAACAAACTTTTTAAAACTGTTTTTAACCACTTTTAATGCGGCGGGGAGCGGCGAAATTGTGACAGAGGGTAATAGGAGATGTCCCCTAACGCACTGGTATGTTTACTTTTGTGCGATTTTAACAATACAGAATCTGATCTGCATGCTTGTTCAGGGGCTATGCCTAAACGTATTAAAGGCAGAGGATCAGCAGAACAGCCATGTAATGTGCTTTGTTTAAATGAAATATGGCAGCCTCCCTATCCATCTTAGGTCAGTTGTACATTTAAATAGCTTGAGAACATGGAAGACACTGTATTCACTCTGCAGCATGCCAACAAGCCTCAGTTCAGCAATGAGGGGAAGCCAGAAAGTAATCAAATACTGCAGAAAAACAAGTGACCCGACTTTACCCGAGCTCACTCTGGTGCTTAGTAATTAGCTAATGTATGCAAGACATAGTCAAAACAATAAGTAGCTTACTTTGAATAAAGACAGACAAACAATTCCTTTTCTCTGTACAGTGTCCATAATCTAAAGCTGGGTTAAAACTCCCTATTGCCATTGCCCAGAGCGATCAGGACTCAATCCCTCAGGCAATGGTTCAGGCCAATACAGGTAGTCCCTGTTTTTTGAACACCAAACATACCAACAGCCGCTGATTAGTCACGATGATGTCACAAACTACCTCTCCTGCACTTCTCCAGCCTTGTTCCTTTAGCAGAGTAGGCACAAGCAGTAGCACTCTTCTCACCTGCTCAGTGGGCACCTGCAGTGATCAACGATGTCCCTATCCCTTCACTGTTCCCCTATACCAGTTTCACTTGCATTGCGAGTGATTATCAGGACAAGCCAGCACTAGGGGAACAGTGAAAGGAGTGAGGACTTCGCTGACCGCTGCAGATGAGACAAACAATGATGCTTCCACTGCACAAACTCTGCTAAAGGAACCAGCTGGGACAGAGTAGGAAGCACAGGAGCATAACAGACACAGGGGGACATAAGGCACAGGGGGACATAAGGTACAGGGTGGCATGAGGCACAAGGGAGACATAGAAGGCACAAGGGAGACATAGAAGGCACAAGGGGTGTATAGGAGGCACAGGAGAACATAGGAGGCAAAAAAGGGCATAAGGAGACACAGAGGTGGACAGGGATTGGGGGTGGTGGTGGTGGTGGTGGTGGTGGGGGGGCACTGGAGGTATAGGAGGGCACAGTGTTCTGACTTAAAGAACAACTGTCAAAGATATCAAAAAAACTGATTTTCTGTAAACCCCACATACCTATAGAGCTTTTAGCCAGCAACAATTAAATGCTTTTCAGAGGTCTCTCAGTACAGCCTGTGTGAAAAGAAAAGCTGTGTTTACCAGCTGTTTTGTAACAATCTGTGTCGGCATCGGGTGAGGGGGTGGCATAGCTAAACTGTAACCTGGCTGTAAACCTTTACACTGCATGGCAGAAAGAGATACACACAGACAGGAACACAGAGCTTCAGCTGATGATTATTTACACACATTTGAAGCTATATTTCTGCTTCCTATCATTCTGAACAGATTCCAGTCACAGTATTAGAGCCAGTGAAGATTGTTTCTGTATGCTGGATGTGCTAAGCACAGTCCTCCATAGTAATGCCCACAGTGAAAACTGTTCTCTGTAAATATTTTCTTCATATAAAACATGAAAAGATGAAAAAAGCCTTTGCATTGCTATTTGCTAGAAATCACTGGAAATATGTGTGGCATTTAGAATTTTAGTTAACTTTGATAGTTGTCCCAACCACTTAAGGACCGGGCTATTGTGGCTGATTCTGTGCTGCGTGGGCTCTCCAGCTCACAGCACAGAACGGGAACCACGCAGGGCGACCAGACTTCTCCCCTTTTTTCCCCACTAGGGGGGATGACCTGCTGGGGGGGGGGGTCTATTCGCCGCCGCTCTGTGTGGCCGAGCGAGGGGGGCTCCTCAAAGCCCCCCTCCGCAGCGATTTCCGCCCTCCCTTCCTCTTCCTCCCTCTCCCTTTCCCTATGGGCTGCGCAGGACGGAAATCCGTCCTGCGCCGCCTAGGATAGGCTTCAGCCTATCAAATGCCGGCGATCCCTGGCCAATCAGAGGCCCGGGGATCGCCGATCTCCTTTACGGCGCTGCTGCACAGCAGCGCCGTATTGATGTAAACAGCGGGGATTTCTTCCCCGCGTGTTTACATTTTGCCTGCGAGCCGCGATCGGAGGCTCGCAGGCAGTTCACGGAGACACCCTCCATGAACTGATATGGAATGGCCGCTCGTTCGAACGAGCGGCCGTTTTCATGTAAAACCACAAACATCCAGCCACCGCCTATCGGCGTTAGCTGGTCGTTAAGTGAACGGATTCAGATTAAGAATGAGTTTACATTCCCTATGTCGCTTATTAACTGGGGACTACCTGTACTATCAGTTGAGCAGGCGGGAAAACCATGCTTGATCATTACTGTTGCTGGTGTGGTGAAAGTCACTGCATCTTTATCAGAATTTGTATCCTTCCCCTTTCCCCCGCCTCACCTTAATATTCCAACCCCTCTGCCTAACACTCCCCTCCCATCACTGATGCCTACAATGAACCTACACCCATCATCTTGCCCAACCATAGCCTCCCTCTCTCCTTTCGTAACTACACCTGACAACCAACCCTCCCCCCCCCAAAAAAAAAAAACATTTAGGTGGGCCCCCTTCCTAAATTCAGACCTGTCCCCACCTTAACCTTGTGCAGGGACCTCCACCGGGGTCCTCCTTCCTATGTTCCCCTGGCTTTGCCACCCAGACCTACAGATCAGCATGACGACAGTGACATGGACTTATCTCTTCCCCAGTTGGGTATCTCTGCCACTCCCACTGTAGCCACTAGGTATTACTGCCCTCTCTGCCTTCCTATCTGTCTGAATTTATGATGTGCATCAGACCGAGAGGAAGGCAGAGTAGAGAGGACAGTGACACCTAGTGGCTGCAGTGGGAGCACCAGAGAGGGAAGAGGTAAGCCCATGTCACTGTTGCCATGCTGATCTGTAGTTCTGCGTGGCAGAGCCAGGAGAGCAAAGGAGGTGGAGTACATATTATTCAGGTGATAGGCAGTTTGGCGCAGGGCAAGCCAAATAATAGTTCTCCCTGCTGCTGCTAAACTCACTGGCAGCATTAAATACTATTCCCACTCTGAGTTGTAGCACCTCGACAGGAGTTGTAATTTGGGGTCTGGCAACCGCCCTATTCCTGAGTTACTCTTACCCGGCCCGCCCCATGCAGCATAGCACTAGTACTATGGCTGCGCCAAGCTTTGGCGCTCAGTGCTGGGTGCCGAGCGCCAAAATGAACTGATTTGTAGGAGGGGGGTCCTGCTGAAGGAGGAGGAAGAAAGACACCACCCACCCCCCACACACACACACACAACTGTGGGGGCTCCTCCCCTAAAGTTATGCCAGTGGATAGCTGAAGAATTGTTTCAAAGATACCCTGTAGTGACCACAGGTAAGTAGAGGAGAACGGGTATTTATTATCTATGAGATCCTTCCCTCCATCCTCATTATTATTAGTGTCTAACTGTCTATCACCTCTGGCTTTATCGGGCAAGTCAAAAAGAGTTGATACATTTCCAGTCTCTTCGTCCTTAAGATTCGTACTCACCCCTTGACGTCCCCGCGACGTCCCCTTGACAACGGTCGTCAGCGACACCTCTTCCTGTCGGCTGGTTTAGGGCTGGTTCAGATGGACGTTTGGAGGCGTAGCGTTCATGTGCGTTTGGATGCGGTCGCGTTTTTTCTTCCCCTAGAGGGACATTAGCCGTCGCGGTTAACCTCCCCTGAAAGCTACATGTAGCTTCCAGGGGCTCCTTGAACGCCAGGGAAAATCGGGACCCAAACGCCGCGTTTGTGTAAACGCGCTTGAAAGCTTGGTACAAACGCTCCCATTCACTTGAATGGGAGCGTTTAACACAAAGCCCTGAACGCTGGCTGTAAACGCTCTGCAAACGTCCGTCTGAACCAGCCCTAAAGTGCAAGGTCATGCAGCATACACAGCAGTGCGAGCGAGACTTTGCGCGGTGTCATCAGGGATCTCAAAGATCCGTCGTGTCGGTCCGTCGTCATCGGCGCGACACTAGGCGATGTTGGCGAACGTGCTCCTGTCTCCACCTCGTTTGAAAATCGCCGGTCGTCTGGAAAAAAATCGCCAGTTGGGTTACGCAGCTTAAGTAATATATATCCCCCACTGGTCATAAGAGCCTTCCCCCTCACATGCGGGACCACCTGTATATTAACACTTTTATGGTCACTACAGCTTCCCTTTAAATTTTGAGGTTCTATTAATATAGTTCCCATGATTCAAAAGCAAGATATCCATTTCAAAAACACTGAGAACTCACATAAAATGTACTGCTAACTCTTTTAATTACCTTTGTAATGAAAGCATTTATCCTGTTTTCATACAGTGGCGGTGATCATGTTAACAACGTAGAGGTAAAAATTAATAGAAGGCACATTCTTTTCTTGAGCTGTTGGCTGGAAGAGACGTTGACAAAACAAAACACAAATTAAATTAGAGCCTATATTGCAAAACGATGTCATAATGTCAACATACTAGACAAAAGAATACAGTACTGTTGTGTAGATGGGCCTTTATTAAGTGCACATAGCAAACTTGAATTGGTAATGGGTGTGATTGTTAGTTATACTCACGCTATTTCTTTCAAAAGGCTTTGTGTACACATAGCAACCAATCAGAATGCAATTACTGTAGCCATCTTGGATAAAAAGATTATTTTTGATGAGTTGCTAAAACTTACCATACATGTAACGATAGGTGTCAGCAACCAGAGAGAGAATCTGATTCTTGGCGATCTGCAGTATCCCCAAGAATACAGATATACCTGATTATTGGGGATCTGCAGAATCGCCAATAATCAAATATGTCTAACCTCTAGACACCTGAGTGTGTAAGTGTTTTGGTGCAACAGTAACCTTTGGACCACCGGGGTAGCAGGTGGTACAATAAGTAGAGAAGACCCTACTGCAGTCAAGGACACCTGGAGAGGGAGTCCCTGACTGATAAGGAGCAGTGTCCCCTCGGTAGAGCAGGGGACCCCTGCGGAAAGGCTGGACACCCTGCGGGGAGTGACAGCCAGAAGGTCAGACAGGCCGGGCCGGCAACAGAGTATCAGATATGCAAAGTACCAAATCAGAGATCAGAAGAATAGTCAGGAAAGCTACAGGTCATAACAGATATCAGAACAAGGCCTAGTCTGAGGTGTGAGGTCTGTGATCTCAACACCCTGGAACTATGCTAGAGAATAACACAGACGATATACAGTATTCCTAGTCTGGGGTGTGAGGGCCGTGATCTCAACACCCTGGAACTATGCTAGAGAATAACACAGATGATATACAGTATTCCTAGTCTGGGGTGTGAGGGCCGTGATCTCAACACCCTGAAACTATGCTAGAGAATAACACAGATGATATACAGTATTCCTAGTCTGGGGTGTGAGGGCCGTGATCTCAACACCCTAAAACTATGCTAGAGAACAACACAGATGATATACAGTATTCCTAGTCTGGGGTGTGAGGGCCGTGATCTCAACACCCTGGAACTATGCTAGAGAATAACACAGATGATATACAGTATTCCTAGTCTGGGGTGTGAGGGCCGTGATCTCAACACCCTGAAACTATGCTAGAGAATAACACAGATGATATACAGTATTCCTAGTCTGGGGTGTGAGGGCTGTGATCTCAACACCCTGGAACTATGCTAGAGAACAACACAGATGATATACAGTATTCCTAGTCTGGGGTGTGAGGGCCGTGATCTCAACACCCTGGAACTATGCTAGAGAACAACACAGATGATATACAGTATTCCTAGTCTGGGGTGTGAGGGCCGTGATCTCAGCACCCTGGAACTATGCTAGAGAACAACACAGATGATATACAGTATTCCTAGTCTGGGGTGTGAGGGCTGTGATCTCAGCACCCTGGAACTATGCTAGAGAACAACACAGATGATATACAGTATTCCTAGTCTGGGGTGTGAGGGCTGTGATCTCAACACCCTGGAACTATGCTAGAGAACAACACAGATGATATATAGTAACTGGCTAAGTGTGGATTCCCAGGTCCTCCTGGTTCCACCACACTGAAGGATCTGACTAAGGTCTGAGTGCTAACACATAAGCATTCGCAACGCCAGACAACCAGCAACTGAACAGCAGGAAATATATATAGTAGCTAATGAAATGAATGAGGATTGGCTCTTGGGTGCATGAAAAAGACAGACAATACTTTATTAATGAAAAAATATATATACAAAATTATACAAAATTCCAGAGTATAAACCCTAAAACCCCCCCTCTAAAACCCATAGAAATACTTCCCAACACCTTTCCAACACCAATAGGGGCTGCAGTCCCCAACATGGCAAATTCCCGGATTCCTGTACTTGGCAAAAAGCAAGATGGTTGTAAAGTTGCTGTAGGATGTGTGAGGCTATAATGTCAATGGCAAACAGATGATAAGGTTCGTGGCAATTGATCAAAAATGGAGTAACATAGGTAGCAAAAATTGATGTTAGTATGCTGGTTGTCAGCGGTTAAAGTTCATAGCAGCCATGCAAGGGAGGCGCTCATTTGTAAGAAGCAGCAGCAAGCGATGACAGTCTTCATAGACATATGATGGAGCAAGCCGTAAGTGAGCTTTAAACACAGAAAAGCAGCTGATGGTGTGCACAGCTTGGGCATAAAAGAGTCCCCCAATCGCAGGGTAAACAGTTGGCAGATAGATCACAGGCAGATGGAAAAATCCAGGACAAAATAACACAGACAGTAGGTCCCCCAATCGCAGGGTGTGTGTGCACTTGCAATGTGCTGGACAGATTTGTCCTATAGTTACCAGTCCTTAGGTCAGAGGATCCGGACAGCAATGAAGCTGTTGACTTGTGAGTGCCACGAGTGCCAAGGTGCTCTGTACGTCCAGCCCTACATCATCCAAGAGATACAGGAATCCGCTGGTGTGGAAGGGGGAAGCGCTGTCAGAAAGAGCCTGACATGTTTCGCCGCATCTAGCGGCTTTTTCAAAGGCAGACAGCGGTAACGTGTGTATGGACGCCATACTGGTGTCCATAAGTACTGAATGCGGCTGCGCAGCCCCGCCCGCCCCCCCCTCCCTCCCCGTCACCAACACACGCCCACAAACAACGTGTGGGCGTGTGGGCGGCGGACATCCGGAACGCAAATGCGTTCCATCGACAGCCATGATGGAGGTGTCAGATGACCCTACCAGAGGGCGTCAGAGGAGTGGCCGCCCATTGAGGAAGACGAGGAGGGAGGGACCGGGCGGACCCAAACAGCGCAGCCGCAGCCAGATGAGGGATGCGTGAAAACACGCAAAAATAAACATTAACAGGAATCAGGAAATACAGTCAAAAATATAATATATGTACCAGATGCCCATAAACATCCCTATTTATTTCCGTGCCCACATCCGGCCACCTGTAGGGACGGTTACAAAACAGAGATAGTATCTATAATCGAAAGTGACAGTGGACACTTTGGACTCACAAAAAACGGAAATCCGCGTGAGCAGACAATGGCAACCCAGAAAAACATACTGGGCACACCATGTCCGCGGACATCCGTACATCAAAATAAGTAACAAAATATATAGGAGGTGGAGAGAGACCGGCCCATATAAAAAAAAAATGATAGATACTGTGGGGGTATAATCAAAAAGACCCACCATCAGTCATATAAATGGGCCAGAATGAAAAGCTACAGCCACAAGAGAACAGATATATATAGTAAAGCGCTCCACAGCGCCGCCCAGCTCCCATCAACCAATCACTGACTGATCAGGGATTAGCTGACCGCCCTGATCAGCTGATCTTCCTCCTATTTGTATAAAGAGCTTGTCTTGCAGCGCGTGTGCACGTAGCTCTCCATCTGTGTGCACTACTAGGTCCAGACAGCCCAGACACATGTTGCTGCGGGGAAACCGCTGCACTGGACGCGGAATCTGCCGTCTTACCGTCAGAACACGCGGCGGTCCCCATGCCATTCCTCCCATGTGCACCATCAGTTCCAGACAACCCAGATGCATGCTGACGCGGACAAACCGCCGCATCAGACGCGGAATCAGCCGCCTTACTGTCAGAACATGCGGCGGCTTTTCCGCTATTCATCACAATACACTATTAACATTTTCAATAGAGCAGATGAAAACATTGACATCAACAAAACTCTGTTAGAAAAGAACAACAAAAAAACAGGGTGTTTCTAATTTATTTTGATCAAAATATCAGCTGAAACTTGAGAACTTTAACCACTTCATGACCGCAGTGTTAAACCCTCCTAAAGACCAGGCACTTTTTTTCACTACTGGGCTGTGCAGGCTTTTCAGCCTCCTGCACAGACCAGGTAAGGCATATGGCGATCGGGCTCACCTCCTATTTTTGTCCCTAAGGGGACATGCTGCCAGAGGGGTCCGATCGCCGCTGTCACTGTTGTTTTTTTTTCTTAAGCCTCATAGAGGCTATCATGGCCGCTGTCCCCCTCCCTCTCCTTCCCTCCTCCCCTCTGCCTATATAATTGAGCAGGACGGCGATCCGTCCTGCTCTCCGCCTCTCATAGGCATCAGCCTATGAGAGGACGGCGATCCCCTGCCAATCAGAGGCCGGGGATCGCCGATCTCATACAGCGCTGCGGCTCCCTGCAGCGCTGTACGCATGTAAACAAAGGGGAATTCTTTCCCCTTTCGTTTACAAGCAGCCTGCTAGCTGCGATCGTCGGCTAGCAGGCTAATCACGGAACTTCGTTCCGTGAAGTGGCAGGGAACGATCGCGCACGCGCGGCCGTTCCCTGGGAAACTGCAGCCCCAGGACTTGACGCCAATTGGCGTTAGGCGGTCCTGGGGCTGCCGCCGTGGTCACGCCCATTGGCGTGAGGCGGTCTTCAAGTAGTTAATGGAGACTACTAGACTTAAAGAGACTGCGACCGGTACTCCAAAGTGCTTAAAGATGCATACCTTTCTCCTCTTTCATTTGATTTTGTTCTAAACCAAATAGTTTTTGTTCGATTTCAATTTAAAAATCGCGGCTGCCATCTTGGCTATGTTATAACTTCTGGGTCACCCCTGTCTTCTCTGTTAGAGAAGTGCATCACTGAATGAAGCAGGAAGAGGAAGTGACACACATGGCCATTGCAAGAGGCTCCTCCAGAGGGGTCATAGCACGACTTTGTTGGAAGTCGTCTGGCCCCATGCATTTTATAGCGGCAATACCAGGGGGAGTTTGGATAAAACAAATGGCTGGTAAGTGTGTTGACACCAGGGGCGTAGCAATAGGGGGTGCAGAGGTAGCGACCGCATCGGGGCCCTTGGGCCAGAGGGGCCCCATAGGGCCCTCCCTCAACTGCAGTATTATCTCTCTATTGGTCCTGTGCTCATAATAATCACTTCTATAGATACTTTGAATGGTGGTAATCGTTAACAAACTGCTCCCCACCCCTTTCTTGCACCTCTGACACTGTAGTTGCCATTGGCAGATTTTGGTGCTCCGTATCAATTGCTATGTATAGAGTGCTGGGGGGGCCCCATGTAAAACTTGCATCGGGGCCCACAGCTCCTTAGCTACGCCACTGGTTGACACACTCAATTGTTCATAGGTAAGCTTAAAGGCATACCCATGAGAGGTGCTCGGAGTCCCTTTAAGCTGGCCATACACCAGTTGATTTTTTTACTTCAATCAATTTTGCATTTTGATGTAGAATCGATCCCCGCCGGTGCCAGATGCTGGGGACTTTGCCAATTGCCATATTATTATATATAACACATTATTCTTATGTCAACGCAGCATATACACCTTTGCCACAATGTGGGAATTTAAGGTGTGTATATAATTAATTACTACCTTACCTACGGTAGTTATGGATTTTTATTTATTTAAAGAGCTTTATTGCACACATATGAATTGTTTGCTTTAGCATTTTATACATCAAATCCAAATGTCTTTACAATCTGGACAGTATTTACCCATGGATGGTATATATTGTGCTTTTTAAATGTGGCTTTTTTCCAGGGGAATTTGGGGGTTTATATAGTGGGTATAAAAAGTGTACATCTCTGTTAAAATGCCAGGTTTGTGTGTAAACATTTTAGACCACAGATTATTTCAAAAAAAATTCCCACCTTTAATGTGTCCTATAACCTGTACAATGCAACGGAAAAAACAAACAAACCTGTTCAGGTGCCCTTTAAAGTGGACCTGAACTCTTGCACAGGACAGAAGGAAAACACAGAAAAATGTACCCTGTGTGTATTTAGAGAATTTAGCCTGTCTAATTCCCCCTCATCTGTGTCTAATCACAAGTTGTAATTTGATCTCTCCCCTGTGTCAGCTGACTGCCACAACAGATAAGGTCATTTGAAAGCACAGGATGTTAACAATACAGTATGTCTGCTTCCATGAAAGCAGGATGTAGAAACACTGCAGATTTATTGCAGGATTTGTATCAGCTGTGACAAAGAAATGTTTTTTTATAAAGGTTATTATGCTGTTGCTTATCTTTTAGAGCAGAGAGGAAGTTCTACGTTTAGGTCTGCTTTAACATTACAATCTCCCAAATGATCAACCATACACTATCCTCAGAGCGGGTCCTGTTAATAGTGCCAATCAATGACAAACTGTCGTTCTTTTGATCATACCATCATTGGGCCAATCACTGCAATTGATCAGTAGAAGTGACTAGGGTGACCAGGGCCACGTCTCTGTGTCCCCCTGAAGGGGTGAAAACCGGCAAAAGCCGGCAGAAGATGTCAAATGCTTTTCTGCACGCTTGCGCAGAATATCAAAATGCCGGTGTGCTGGAAGTATCAAAATTGTGGCAATCCCGATGCAAAGTATGCAGCACGTTACCGCATGATCCGTGCCTACCACATGGATTATGCAGTAATGCAAGTCAATTGGCAACGCACTAAGGGCTTGATTCACTAACCGGCGCTAAGCCCTAACAGGTAATGCATAAGGGAAGAGGATCAAGTCCTTCAAACACAGCACCACACAAGTAAATAGTATTCAAAAAAGGATAACAATTTATTATATTCAATATTCAATCACTATAGAACAATTAAAAACAATTAAAACAGATCATGCTGCCTGAAATGCAAGTATCAAAATACCATAGTTCAATCAAGTTAATAATAAGCGCACCATCATAAAAATGTATAGTAGTGTCAGTACAACATACTATGGGGTGCTCTAACAGAGCTACCCCAAGTAATAGAACCCGGGTTCAGTATTTGGGCCTAAAGTGGTGAAAAAAAGGACCTGGAGGATAAAGTGTGAACATATAGTGCATGTAATACCATCAATATGATGCAAACCAGCAAACAGATACAATATGATTAAACAACCTATAGCTAGCAAACAGTGCATAAATCAGTGATGTGATATCACTACCTAGCAATGCGAGTATTATCCATGTAACACAGGTTGCGCTGATTGTGCAACACGTGATACTCTAGTAGTGTATAGTAGCAAGAAAAAGTATGTGAACCCTATGGAAGTATATGGATTTCTGCACACATTGGTCATAAAATGTGATCTGATCTTCATGTAAGTCACAATCACAGTCTGCTGAAACTAATACCATACAAATAATTAAAGGTTTCTGGGTTTTTATCAAACACACCATGTAAACATTAACAGTGCAGGTGGAAAAATGAACCATTGGATTTCTCCTTTGGCAGCAATAACAATAACAACCAATCATTTCCTGTACTTGCAGATCAGACGTGCACAACGGTCAGGAGTAATTCTTAACCATTCCTCTTTACAGAACTGTTTCAGTTCAGCAATATTCTTAGAATATCTGGAGTAAATTACTTTATTGAGGTCATGCCATGGCATCTCAATCGGGTTGAGGTCAGGACTCTGGGCCACTCCAGAAGGCGTATTTTCTTCTGTTTAAGCCATTCTATTGTTGATTTACTTCTATGCTTTGTGTTGTTGTCCTGTTGCAACACCCAACTTCTGCTGAGCTTCAGCTGGTGGACAGATGGCTTTAAAGAGAAACCGTGACCAAGAATTGAACTTCATCCCAATGAGTAGCTGATACCCCCTTTTTCTTTTCACAAACGGATCATCAGGGGGCTCTGTATGGCTGATATTGTGGTGAAACCCCTCCCACAGTGGGATGTGAGGACCATGGTCCTGACAGTTTCCTGTCTGTGAACCTCATTGCATTGTGGGAAATAACAGCTGTTTACAGCTGGGTCCAACTGCCAAAAAAGCAAGCAGCAGCTACTTCCACTGACACCACCTGCCAGCAAAATAAATGTCACCATGTGGTAAATGTCAGAATGTAAATCAGGAGAGGAAAGTTTTTTACAATGGGAAAACACTGACTAAATTATTTATACATAATTATTGTAAAAAATTAAGCACTTTTTAATTACATTATTTTCACTGGATTTCCTCTTTAAGTATTCCCTCAAAATACTTTGGAATTCATTTTTCCTTCAATGATAGCAATCCATCCAGACCCTGTCACAGCAGCAAAGCAGCCTCAAACCATGATGCCATCAGTACCATACTTTACAGTTGGGATGAGGTTTTGATGTTGGTGTGCTGTGCCTCTTTTTCTCTGCACATAATAGTGTTGTGTGTTTCTTCCAAACAATACAACTTTGTCTTCATCTGTCCACAGAATATTTTGCCAGTACTGCTGTGGAACATCCAGGTGCTATTTTGCAAACTTTAAATGTGCAACAATGTTTTTATTTTGGGGACAGCAGTGGCTTCCTCTGTGGTATCCTCCCATGAACGCCATTCTTATTTAGTGTTTTACATATCGTTGTCAGAAAATCTCATATTAATGCAGAGAAATTATCTCCATCTTGCTTTAGGTTGATTATATACAAGTCCTTCTCAAAAAATTAGCATATTGTGATAAAGTTCGTTATTTTCTGTAATGCACTGATAAACATTAGACTTTCATATCTTTTAGATTCATTACACACCACTGAAGTAGTTCAAGCCTTTTATTGTTTTAATATTGATGATTTTGGCATAAAGCTCATGAAAACCCAAAATTCCTATCTCAAAAAATTAGCATATCATGAAAAGGTTCTCTAAACGAGCTATTAACCTAATCATCTGAATCAACTAATTAACTCTAAACACCTGCAAAAGATTCCTGAGGCTTTTAAAAACTCCCAGCCTGGTTCATTACTCAAAACTGCTATCATGGGTAAGACTGTCTACCTGACTGCTGTCCAGAAGGCCATCATTGACACCCTCAAGCAAGAGGGTAAGACACAGAAAGACATTTCTGAACGAATAGGCTGTTCCCAGAGTGCTGTATCATGGCACCTTAGTGGGAAGTCTGTGGGAAGAAAAAAGTGTGACAGAAAACGCTGCACATTGAGAAGAGGTGACCGGACCCTGAGGAAGATTGTGGAGAAGGACCGATTCCAGACCTTGGGGGACCTGCGGAAGCAGTGGACTGAGTCTGGAGTAGAAACATCCAGAGACACCGTGTACAGGCGTGTGCAGGAAATGGGCTACAGGTGCCGCATTCCCCAGGTCAAGCCACTTTTGAACCAGAAACAGCGGCAGAAGCGCCTGACCTGGGCTACAGAGAAGCAGCACTGGACTGTTGCTCAGTGGTCCAAAGTACTTTTTTCGGATGAAAGCAACTTTTGCATGTCATGAAATCAAGGTGCCAGAGTCTGGAGGAAGACTGGGGAGAGGGAAATGCCAAAATGCATGAAGTCCAGTGTCAAGTACCCACAGTCAGTGATGGTCTGGGGTGCCATGCCAGCTGCTGGTGTTGGTCCACTGTGTTTTATCAAGGGCAGGGTCAATGCAGCTAGCTATCAGGAGAATTTGGAGCACTTCATGCTTCCATCTGCTGAAAAGCTTTATGGAGATGATTTCATTTTTCAGCACGACCTGGCACCTGCTCACAGTGCCAAAACCACTGGTAAATGGTTTACTGACCATGGTATTACTGTGCTCAATTGGCCTGCCAACTCTCCTGACCTGAACCCCATAGAGAATCTGTGGGATATTGTGAAGAGAAAGTTGAGAGACGCAAGACCCAACACTCTGGATGAGCTTAAGGCCGCTATCGAAGCATCCTGGGCCTCCATAACACCTGAGCAGTGCCACAGGCTGATTGCCTCCATGCCACGCCGCATTGAAGCAGTCATTTATGCAAAAGGATTCCCGACCAAGTATTGAGTGCATAACTGAACATAATTATTTGAAGGTTGACTTTTTTTTGTTTTAAAAACACTTTTCTTTTATTGGTCGGATGAAATTTGCTAATTTTTTGAGATAGGAATTTGGGGTTTTCATGAGCTGTATGCCAAAATCATCAATATTAAAACAATAAAAGGCTTGAACTACTTCAGTTGTGTGTAATGAATCTAAAATATATGAAATTCTAATGTCTATCAGTACATTACAGAAAATAATGAACTGTATCACAATATGCTAATTTTTTGAGAAGGACCTGTATGTTTTAAAAAAATGTTTAGCAGATTGTTTGAGTTAATTTCATGATTTTATGATTATAAGCAGAGTTATTCTTTAATCAGAGTTAGATTTTTGGTTAGAGTAACCCTAAGGCTACTTTCACAATGGGACATTGATGCGACGTTAAAGTTGCAACGCAAACTAACAGCGCAACGTCCCAAAAATGTCACAACGCAACTCCTGTGCCCTGCTATCATCGCATACAGTAGAGCATACAGGCAATGAAAAGTATGCTTCCAGGTCATTACTGAGCATGTGCAAACAGTCCAACGCAGTTAATAACGTGTATAACGCACAGCATGCAGCACTTTCTAATAATGCTACACGTTACACACAACCGCAATGTGTGCACTGTGAATGTTGCACATACTTAGTATTGCTGTGCGTTAGTCTGCGTTAAAACATTTTTTAATGTGCGACTTTAACTTCACACTGTGAAAGAGACCTTAGTGTCATTTTCTGCAGTAAGCTGTCTGTTCCCTTTACAAGGTTATGTTTATATTAAGATAACGCTGGATGTTCTGATTTTACTCAGATCTGGCTGTAATGCCTGCTTAACCACCCTGGCGTTCTATTAAGATCGCCAGGGCGGCTGCGGGAGGGTTTTTTTTAAATAAAAAAAAAACGATTTCATGCAGCCAACTGAAAGTTGGCTGCATGAAAGCCCACTAGAGGGCGCTCCGGAGGCGTTCTTCAATGAGCGGCCTTCCGTGTTTTGCTTACTTCGTCGCCATGGTGACGAGCGGAGTGACGTCATGGACGTCAGCCGACGTCCTGACGTCAGCCGCCTCCGATCCAGCCCTTAGCGCTGGCCGGAACTATTTGTTCCGGCTGCGCAGGGCTCAGGCGGCTGGGGGGACCCTCTTTCGCCGCTGCTAGCGGCGGATCGCCGCAGAGCGGCGGCGATCAGGCAGCACACGCGGCTGGCAAAGTGCCGGCTGCGTGTGCTGCTTTTTATTTCAACAAAATCGGCCCAGCAGGGCCTGAGCGGCAGCCATCGGCGGTGATGGACGAGCTGAGCTCGTCCATACCGCTAAGATGGTTTTTAAGCAAGGCTCTTCCATCAGAGACATGCACCGCAGAAGCTAAGCCTGCTATATGCTAATATAGAGATCATGTATAGTGATCATAGAGTTATTAATTAATGAGTTGATCAATAATAGACCTATATAATAAGGTAAATAAGTGTGCTTTCTATATATTTTAGCATGTATTAAAGCAGATGACTGTTTGTTATGAATACAAAACCAAAACAATAAAGCATGTGATCAAGATATTACAACCTGTGACCACAAGGGGCGTTCAGAAATCCCCATTAATGAATGATGTACCAGAGAACATACCATATTTTTAGAACATAAGATAAGCTTGAACATACGCATATATCTTGGCGTCCATTTAATCCAGAACGATGTCATAAGGACACCACTCGGGTCACCACTTGGGTCATAAGATGTAATTAAAATGTTATTGATGTAAGTTTGATTAGAAAAGACGTAGATTTCTTACGTTAATAAGCCAAGTAGCGTCATATATATACGCACCTGCTCAGATAACTCGATAGTTTAAAATGTCAGAATGTACCAGTTAAAAATAAGTTTGAGTTTTGTGCGTCACCATAAAATCCCCTAACAGACGCCACCTTAGAAACTTTACAAAAAAAAGCCCTGGCAGGCTGGTATATTTTATCATTGAGCCTGAAACTCTATTGAGATTGACTGAGGCCTAGAGACTCTACCTTCCACTGTGATTTTAGAACCCAAGAGAGGTAATATGCATTATTCTTGGTGAATTTATTGACAATAGCTTATATAAACGTTAAAGAATTGTCATTTCAAACTTCTGCAATTTTAAAGAGACTCCGTAACAAAAATTGCATCCTGTTTTTTATCATCCTACAAGTTCCAAAAGCTATTCTAATGTGTTCTGGCTTACTGCAGCACTTTGTACTATCACAGTCTCTGTAATAAATCAATGTATCTTTCCCTTGTCAGACTTGTCAGCCTGTGTCTGGAAGGCTGCCAAGTTCTTCAGTGTTGTGGTTCTGCTATGCACTCCCCCCTCAGGGGGGAAAGAAACACACAAATGATCTCTTGAGATTCAAAAGGAAGGCTGTATACAGCCTGCTTGTGTATGGATGTATTTTCTACGTGTTTACATACTGTACATCAACCTACTTCCTGTTTTGGTGGCCATTTTGTTTGTTTATAAACAAACTTTTTAAAACTGTTTTTAACCACTTTTAATGCGGCGGGGAGCGGCGAAATTGTGACAGAGGGGAATAGGAGATGTCCCCTAACGCACTGGTATGTTTACTTTTGTGCGATTTTAACAATACAGATTCTTTTTAAGGTTTTTTAGATAACTTTTTTTATGCTATACTTCATATACAGTATAATCAGTACTATTTAAATGCAATTGCAAGCTTAGGGACAACTACCCAGCTTTGCTTGATGAAGTTTTTTCTACTTAAAGTTCTTCATATAAGAATAGAACTCTATATACCATTTTTAAGGATAAAGCTATATTTGTGTGTACCATACACTGTACAATCTCGAGATAACAATTATCGATGGAGGATAAAATCTACAGCAGAAGAGTTGCTATATCGATATGGACTTGTTTCACTAAAAGAACTTTGACAATGTATTTTGGATGATGGACAACAACTGGAGAGATGTATATTCCTGTATATATGCTTTATCTATTTTTTTATCTATATCAATATAATTTTACAAAATTCAACAGATGAGTGTTGCGTATTTTTTCCAGAGGTAAACCTGTTAACCTATAAATATTCTGTTTATAGTGAGCTACGAGCCAACTGCTGGAAAATCTTGATCGTGACGACTTTTAGGCTTGCCCTTTAAGTGGTTGAGATAGCGATAAGATATTTGACATTGTAGATGGATGTTGGCATATGCCTGAGACTTTTGTAATTCTTTAGCTGACACTCTAGGATTCTTAGTCAGGTCATTGAGCCTTCTGCAACGGGCTTTTGCAGTCATCTTTACAGGATGGCCACTCCTAGGGAGAGTAGCAGCAGTGCTGAACTTTATCCATTTATAAACAATTTGTCTTCCCGTGGACTGATGAACTGCAAGGCTTTTGGAGATACTTTTATAACCCTTTCCAGCTTTATACAAGTCAACAATTCTTAATCATAGATCTTCTGAGAGCTATTTTGTGCGATGCATCATTCACATCAGGCAATGCTTCTTGGGAAAAGCAACCTTGGAGATGTCATTAGTCTTGGGATTCACATACCTTTTCCACCTGCAATGTGAATGTTTACATGGTGTGTTCAATAAAAACATGGAAACATTGAATTACTGTGTTTGTCTATTGATGTGACTTAAATGAATATCAGATCACATTTTATGACCAATTTGTGCAGAAATCCATATAATTCAAATAGGTTCACATACTTTTTCTTGACATGTAGCCAACTACAAACTCTGCGCATTGCATAATGGCTGATCTACAAGGTGGATTATAACGTTCATATTATTTTCATACCATGATTATTGCTAAGGTAATGTGTTTGTTATTCAGAAACACACTTTAGAAAATGCTTTTTTTATATTGTGGTCCGTTACAACGTAAAGATGTAAACACGCCCAACCAATTGCTTGCCAGCATTATTTTTGGCAACCACTTGGCATTCACGTTCCCGTTTTAAAACCTAATAGGTAAAATTCAGGTAACAGGACATACATCAGCGGCTGTTTTCCTTGCACTAGTATGTATAAAACAGACCCTGTGCCTCTAGCTTCTCTCCACATTCCTCCTGCATTTGTCATCTGAACCACAGCAGCACTAAGTATAACATTCATGTGAAGAACATGACAGATTTGTTCCTCCCAAAGCCGCCTGAAATCCTACATTCCTCAGAAGTTCAGAACTGCAGCATAAAAGTTCATTCATGGCTACTGCTAAGAAGTGTCAGAAAGCAAAAGCAATGTCTCCTGTTCACCCTGCACCGAGCACACCTATAATGGAGCTCTATGCAGCTCTGAGAGGCTGCACTAATTCAGCACTGCTGTATGGAGGATACATGTGATGCTTGCTTTTTAGACAAGCTGGGGAAAGACCAGAGTGTGGGTGGAGTAATCCAGTCTAACCAGTTGCTTTTTTTTCTAATCAAAACATGCAGATCCAGGCTCACCGCCGGGTCATTCTTCAAGAAACAAATAATCCACTTGTACACTATCTGTTGTCTCTCACTGTCTATTATCCTCTGCTCCTCTGTCATTGTATGGTATGCAGGTGCAACAGCTAGCAAGAAGTACAAATTACAAAGAGTGATTAGCGCAGCGGAAAAAAATCATTGGTGCCCCCCCCCCCCCCCCCCCCTGTCACCACCAGACCTCCTCCATACTACTAGATTGAGGACAAGTGCCATCAGGATCTCACAGGACCACCTTCCACCCAGGCAGATGCCTCTTCAAGCTCCTCCTATCGGGCCACTGTTACAAGACCATCCCCACCAGAACCTCCAGGAGCACCTTTCTTCCCCAGGCGGTCCTCCAGCTGAACGCTAGCCTGCCCCTCCTCAATGCCAGGTCTTCCCCATGCAGCTCCATAACCCCTTAGACAGCGCCATACCCTAGCCGCCTACTCTGGGCTTATCAGGCTCCCTTATCACCTGCCCCCTAATTTCTAATTGTATGTTCCCATGTTTGTATCAATGTATCTCCCTTGGTCTGTATTTTCTATGTTTTCCATGTGTTCTACTGCCAGTGCCATTGCCTTGTCAACCACAAATAATTCCATGTACATCAACTGGCCT